>NW_010541455.1:0-20701 GCF_000687285.1 Phaethon lepturus
CGCGCCGCTGCCTTCCCCCATCATCGTGACTGCCGCCATCACAGGAAAAGGCGGAAAGTTCCCCGCCGTGGCCTTTTATAGGCCGCCAACGCAGGCGCTGATTGGCTGATGGGGCCGGGCCCTCCCGCAGAGCCTTCTGGGAGTTGTAGTTCGCGCTGCATACAAGCCCCATGCCATGCCATGCCATGCCATGCCATGCCACTCCCCAAAGGATAAACGCGCCCCCTCCTCCGACAGCTGCAGGGAAGGCAGGGAAAATACCACCTTTAAAAAGGCGAAAGCAGCCGCCACATTTTTCCTACTCCTTTCTCCCTTTTGGAAGGTGGGAGGGAACACCCTACCCTCAGGGAATGGAAGTTTCTTGGAAACAAAAGTATATCTGCCAAAAAAATACCTCTGTCAGGTTCCTGGCTCATCATCCATAATCAGTGGAAAGGTTTTAAAACGAGAGCATCTGCCAACTGGTTGGAAGGGACTGCTGAAATTTCTGCAGGTACTGATGCTGAAGCCACAGCCATGGTGACAAATTGGGTTGAAAAGCCCAAGACTGCTGCTTCCTGCTCCCAAGCCCTGGAGAAAGCACAAAAGGGGTGAGGGAGAACAACGGTTAGTTTTTATCCTCTTCTGAGCAAAATTCACAGTGCTCAGGAATCGCCCTTTCAAGCTGGTAACCCACCACAAACATGCCAGATTACCAACACAATAAGTCCGGCACTCATTTAAAGCAGAAATAAGTCTGGAAGTGAGCCCCAAACCTTGTGTGACCAAGCTCTTCTAAAAACAGCCCTTGTCAAAGCTGGTGGGGACAGGTTACAAGCAGCTGGTCCCGTCCTCGTCCTCCACCTTCTCCATGGATCTGGCAGCTGCTCTGCCAAGTCACAAGGCATTCCCTGGGCAGCCCAAATGCTCCTTGGCACAGCGACTTGTGCACAGTGAACTTGGAAATCGCCCTGCCAATTCCTAGGGCAGAACAGAAACTGGGAGCTCACTGTAGCAAACAAAAAAAACCCACCCCAAAAATTCAAACCTTGGTAAATGTAAAGTGTTTGGGAAGAAAATCTTCCAAATGCTAAATGGGGAGAATTCCCAAAGAGCAATACCGAAAATCAACGGATGCTCAGTAGACCTCAGCCCATCAGGAGAAGATGGATGGAGATACAAAAAGAAGCAGAGAAAATCCCACTGCCATGTCCGCGGTGCTCGACCACAAGGTCAGCAAAGCCCTGATGAAGCCTCCCGGTATGGGCTGGGAGCCTCAACGTCAGTCTCTTCTGTAGCGCAGGAGTGGGAGCAAACGCTGGAAGAGGCTGCAATTCCCACCACCAGACAGGTGGGAGCAGGCAACCCGCAGGGAAGTGCTCTCTGAAAAACTAACAGTAAGGAAAAGCAAGTATGAATTAGTGATACAGGTGGATTGCAGTGCCTGCGGCTCCTTGGGGATCCTGTGTGCTGAGGGGACAAAGACAAGTGCTACCATGTACAGCCCTCGGTCTATATCGCCTTAACTGTGTTATCTACCATTGCTTTGACCCTGGAAATTTTATAGCAGAAGCAGCATAATACTGTCGGAGAAAAGCGGAGTTTATACCAAGCAGTACCCACAAAACCCTCCTTACAAAACTGACTGCGCTTGGTAAAACCATTGTGACTGGGAATAAGTGCTAAAGAAGAAAGCATAGTAACCTGAAAAAAAAGGATGTATTTCCTGAAGAAATGCTCTAACCAGGTAAAAAGGTAAAGCAAGCTTTATCAGAGTGACATTTTCTGAACTAGCTCTATCTGTTTCTAAATGTAGCTATTGCATTTAAAATTCATACCCTATCCTGCCACTGAATTAATTTCATGTCTAAGCAAATCCCAAGTTAAATCCAGAAACTGGTGTATCCAGTATGCTTTACAAGATGCACTGGGAGATTGCAAGGCTGGAAGGTAAAAATTCCTCTCAGCTCTTGTTTAGCAGAAGCTGGGGATTAGCAAGCCAGTGATGAGAAACTGAGTACACAAAGATCAAATTCAAACATCTCTGTTCCTCAAAAGGGACTCGGAGAAATACCTAAGGGTGTTCGGTGCTTCTTGGTGTGGGGGATATGAACCGGTCTCCTGAAACCAGTCCAAGTAACAGGAATTTTCTCTAGTCAGACACACATGGAAAACATTGTCACCGGCCCCTGTCAGACCCCATACACGTGGCTGCGCTGGTACAGACCCACGTTTGCTCAAGAAATGGTTTTCAAACTCCTCAACCCATTGGAAGCCGGTCAGAATTTCTCACAGGCCACCCCCGATGCTTACTGTCAAGCTTTTAATTAAACACACGTTAATGGCAACAGGCCACCCTGCAGTCTTGCAGCTTACGCTTTGGAAATCACCACCTCATGCCCAACAGGAGTAACGCCCACATCTTTCCAGCTCTGCAGTTGGCTAAACATTTTTCAGTCTCTATAACTCAAACAGTAATCGGAGTCCCTGCAATTTAGAGTAATGTAAGTTGAACCATCACATCCTCATCAAGTAACACAGTAAGAATGCTTGAGTCGTTTTTGTAATTGCTAGTAAACGTTGCATGCTGAAAGGCAGAACACTTCATAATCTCAGTCGCAGATTTTGATGCAATTTTCAAGAATTACATAATCCCAGTGAGCTGTGATATCATCTGCCTTGGATTTCTTGCCTTTAGCACATAAAGATAAAAGCAGAATTTACCTTACTACACGGAGTCCTTGTCTTTCATCTGGTGTTACACTAAATGGTAATTAATCAGGGCTTTTCCTGTAGCCATCCACGAGAAACAAAATCCCACACTCTGTTTAACTTGGATTCCAAAACATAAACCCTACAAAATCCAGGTGACCGGCTGTTTTGTAGCTCCACATAAAAGTCTCTGTGCTTCAGATGCTGCAATAATGGCCGGGAGCTGAAAATGAACATTAAGATGAGTAAGTGATACACAGAAAAAAGTGCAGAGGGATTAAGAGCTCAACAGAACATTGGCTGAGATTCTCACAAACAACCCCAAAAGGCTGGCTCACACATCAAGGGAACGCCGCCCAAACCTCACGTCAACCTCTCTCCTAAAAGGAGAGCTATGAGCTATCTTTAAGCTCTGTAGCACCAGTGCACAGGCTTCAGTGGGTAATCTTTGCTGGCCTCTGTACTCCCAAATTGTTCTCCACGTAAGGGCCCAAGGGTCTGTATAACACATAGCTCTCCTAGAAACTAGGGGATTAGGATGGATTGGCGGAATCATTACCAACTTTCTTTCCACCACAAAAATAAAAGCAGGGAGCAAAATGGTTTTGCCACAGGGTTACTGTCTGTAATAACGCGTCCTTTAGGGACAGACTTAGATGGATATGGCTTATCCGTGCATTAGGAAATATTACACAGGAGAGCAATGCTGGCCAGCTTTAGAATAGCAGCATAAATTTATACTGATAAAGTAAATGTGGCTTCAGGTCACCTCCCATGGCAAATTAGGAGGGCTGCATTATAAAAGCTAAAATTTGGTGGGATAGGGCAAGACAGGTCCAAAAGAGGAGAATGAGGGGCATACAGGGTAGCACTGTTGCAGCACAGTAACAGAACAATCTAGAAAGTGTTTAACAGCAGAACATAAAAACCCCCTTCTTTACATCACCTCTGAAATGCCACTCTATTCAATAGGCACTTTTCAAGAAGAGGGACATCATCTGAGCTGACCAGCTACGTCAGAAGAAAAAAAGCACTCTCTCTTCCACTTCTCTGCTGCCTCTGAAACACTACCAGCAGACGCAGGGAACATTCATTTCCTTAAATTCAGAGTAACTGAAGGTTAGGACGCTGTTAACAGCCCACAGCACAGTCAGATGCACAGCAGGAGGAAAAAATTCATAGCAGATGAGAACACAGGAGTCCAGCAGTCCTCTAGTTCCACTTGTTCAGAAATATGTTAACTCCAGTATATGGCAGTTATTCCCCTCATATTCACAGTGCGTTTACCACTGCAGTTGATAAAAAGACCACAGACTGACAAATATATCGTAATTATAGACACAAACAAAGGAGTAGCAGAAGTAGGCTTTATGAAAGTATTTAAACTTTGTGGCAAATCTCTGCATCAACATGGGCAAGGAGGCAACTAAATGCTTTGCAGTAGCAATTTCAGTTACCAAACTATTTCTTGGATAGACATTTATTGCAGGTAGTTTATCTGTTCCTATTTCTCAAAGAGTTTAAGGCACAAAAGCCTAAAAAGGGCTTATAACATGTACATAAGTGCTATTGTTTTCACTTTCACCTCTAATGCAACATAATATTAGCTTAAATATATTGCTTGTCCATCCAGCTTATACAACATCCAGCAGAAAACTGCTTTCCAGGTTAGCAACAATTTGTTGCACAATATATCGATTAGATTGCTCTGACCCGTTTTTGCTGCAAGATCTTCAGTTTCACCATATTCACTCTGACAGGATAGTGGAAGACGCTATGAAATCTTAACAGCTTAATGAGACCATCAAGGTGTGTCCACAATGAAAAAAGGCATGATACACAAAATAATATTTAAACAAAGTTGCTGGTAAAAGTGTTTTAAACTGCTTGACTGATGGGGAATTATCTCCTCATACACAGGTGGAGAAGCAAGCCAAACGTGCGAGAGATCACCAGGTGGATCGGTCTGTAGCAGTTTTAGAATGCTCCTTTCTGTCTTTACTCTCCAAAATGCTCTTCAGGTAGATTGCTTAAGAACACTGAGCTATAAACTTGCTAGCTCAGCTTTGGTTGAACACAACATAAGCTTTCATCTACACGGTTCTTTCCCGTCCTCAAGTTACAGCAACCTTACCCAGTCACTAGAAAGCTTTTGAGACATTTTAGTGATATCCAACAATGATTTTTTAAAATAACACATTCATGAGAGTTGGATCGAATGACTGGAGACAGCTAAATGGGCAGCAAAACAGAAAGATGGGCAGGAACCAAAATGCAAAGGGTAATTTTACTTAAAAGACCAACTTTTTTATTGTACGTTGGAGTAGAGTCTTTCCCCTGTGCCATCTCGTTGAAAGTTTATAAATTACAATTCCCAATAAGTATTAAGAGTTCATTTCAAGACAAAAGGAATAAAACTGTTGCAGTTCTAACTTTCACCATGAGTAAAAGTTACCATGATGCTCCTACGATACTCATTCTGTACAGGAAAGGCCACAGTCCTCCTGCACTTCGAGTAACAGACCTGGGTGGAGAAAGGGCCACCCCTCACTACTGCAGGATCCAGGTGCAGCGTAACAGTCTGGAGCGCACTGGCAGGCTTGTCACACAGACACAGTGCCTCAGCAACGAGGCTATAACACGGCTGGAATCTCTGACGAGACAGTGTCCAAAGGCTGCCAATGACAGTCCATCAAGGCATCGTAGAGCTCTTCGCTCTGTTCCATAAACTGTTTATTTGCTTCATGGACGTCCAATTGAGGCGTTGGATCTAAAGAAGGAAAGACAAGACAGACAAATAGGTCACACGTCAAATGTGTTAGGAAAAGCCCCCACCCCGTAAACATCTTAGTTTTATTAAAGCAAATGTAGTCACAAAACATTCCCAGCACTTGCCCAATCACGAGCCTAACTAGATTAACCCTAGTAAATCTTTCCGCAACAGGATAAGAAATAACTACGTCCAACTATGTCCCTCTTTCCAGTGGTGATTGCCCCCCTAGCAGAGTCAACAGAGAGAACGCATACCTGCACCTCGCAGCCCAGTGTGGCCACTTAAACTGCCAAAGAAGGTGGGTTGGCACTAAGGCACCGGACTGCAAAGTGGAGGAGCGGAGGCGCAGGCACACGTTCCGTTCTGCTCCCTCCACTACGGGGTCAGAGTGGATGGCTGGGGATGGTAGCGTCTTACGCTGCTGCAACAAGAGTCACCAGAGCTCGTCTGCCAAAGCCTCGAACACCTCAAAGCATTTCACAGTTAGTAACCAAAGAAGTGCCAGTGACACCCAGTGAATTATGTATGAATATGTCCCCCATTTTACAGCTGGAAGAGATGTTTGTAAAGCATTTTGGAGCTGAATAGCAACCCAGTGGGTACAATTCTGCTGCTACCAATGCACACTTAACATTTCGCAATGATCGACTCATCGTTTTCCCCAAACCACTTGTAGGACGTAAAGCTCACCTAGCAACACCCACAATCTAAAGCTGAGGTTATCAGATGAGCACAATCACATAGGTTAGCAAGCAACTATTGGAATGCAAAGCAACTAGCCAACCGAATGGAAAAAAACTACAAAACACGTCAGGAATAAAATGCTTGTAAACTCATTTGGTTTTAGCTACATCATGTTGTAACACATCACAGGAGAAGAAAATTAAGACAAATGATACACTGGCAATAGATTATTTCAGTTTCCTACAAATTTCAACATATTAATTTAATCAATGAGGAAAAGACACCCCAGAGAGATTCTAACTATAGTACTGCTGTGTTAGTTTCAGAGAAAAGAAAGCTCTCCTGTAATGCTTTTAAAAGCCATTAAGGGCTTTCTCATTGACATCGTTACTGATACCTATGGATCCTGTAAAAGATCCTGCCGCATTCTGCTGTTACCACAGGATTTAATTTTTTTTTTTCCCAAAGAGAAGAATAAGATTCACTACATAGTGCCTATTCCACTCAAGACAGAAATTTGGAACTGCTAGTATGAAATGATCTTTTCTTGCATCAATAAAAGCAAGCTGCTTGTATGTATATCTAAAACCCCAATATGGTTTAGTGGCCCATTTCAAGTAATGACTGCTAAAGCAAATATTTTACCAGCATGCTAACTGATATTATTTCTTTTTTAAGTACAGTGAAGTATCCTGGGCTCTAAATTCCAAGATTTTACAGAAAAACAGAAGAGCTACATTGTTTTTGTAGCATACAAGAAAAAATACTTAAATAAAGGATAAAAGTTTGAGTACTATAGAAGATTAAAATCTCAATGCTAGTGAAGTCAATTAGTTTCAGTCCTGACAAAGTTCAGACTAGGAATAGCAACTGTAAAATAAGGATGCAATTGCACTAGGTAAGAGTGAACCATAAATTTTCTCAGACCTCAGATTTACTCAAAGATATTGTATTGTATATTATACATTGAAATTAAGGGCCAATTTGAGAAAGACTATCTCTAATCAGTGCAGAACAAACAGACAACTTCAATATCAAAGTCAAGAAACGTACCTTCCAATGCATCCTCACCAACTTCTTCATATGTCTGCAAGGAAAAAAAAACACATTAGTACAGCAGATATTTATCTTATCTTTTATGAACATCACCTGTTGATTACTACTGTCATATACTGACTTTTCTATCTGACTGATTACAAGAGAATTCTTCACATGTAAGCCCCATGTTCCACTCCCAACAGGCTCCACAGGGGAGATCCCCCACTAAACTTCTAACAGAGACAGCAGTTCTTGAAATCCCTGTGGTGAGGCTGGGTGGCTGTCCTGATCTGTTCTATCCTCTAAAACAAACCTTATGAAGGATCCCAGAAGGCAGTCTTAGCACTGCCTGTCCAACTGCCCTTATCAAGAGAACCCTTCTACCATGACAACTGTATTAAGAGACCCTTTGTGCCCTCCAGTCCCAGCAATATCCCCCACACAAGGCAACAGTAGCTGCCAGGGTCTGCTAAACGGTTTTGCTTCCTCATCAAGTAGCTACAGTAAGACCCCAGAGCTTGAAGGTAAAATGTGTCCATCATCGTTTTGTAAGCTACCTCGTGTTTCTGTGCTGACAGGTCACTGAAGAGCGAGTACGTTGCGCCGTCCTACCTGCATTGTGCTCTGCGTGTATCCATACTGGGGATAGCTGTAGCTGTAACTGCCTGTGTTCTGGTCGTAGCCCCACTGGGCATAGTAGTTGTGATATTGTTGGTAATATTGGTTATAATTATAGTTGTACATCTGATTGTACTCCATTGGTTTCACACGATTACTTAAAGAAATAAAGCAGGAATAAGTTGCAAATAATGCAGAACAATTATGAAAAAAAGCAGTGAAATAGCTTAAGATACAATATGGTACATAGACAAGGCTTAGTCTAACATGCAAATTTCAATCTTTAAAATATATTCGCTATTTACTGCAGCAGTATTTGTCATTTGCATACACTTGCAGAAAGAAAGAAGTGGTTTAAATTTAACGCCCTGTCCTGTATTCGTATTCATCTTCATTAATAAACATTGCTTTCACCCTTTATGAGTCAATTTAGTATCACCTCCCGGCTTTGGGAAGGGAAGCTCAGGACTATGAGACTCAGTTTAGAATAATCCTGAACCATGATGCAGATTCTTGGGTCCCTTTCTCCTTCTGATAAATAGGATGAAGTTAAGTACTCTGCAGCTTCCCGAGACAAGGTGCTGAGTCTTACTTTACATGAAGAGTTAAAGACTTAGAGCCTTGCAAAAGAATAGGGGTTTTCTTTAGTAAGAATGGACAAAAACCTCTCCCTTCTGCCACTGTCGTACAGAAGCCTAAGCAACAACTGGTTGTCCCCATTCCCACTGAACTGGGTGATCTTCAATGCACAGAGTTGGAAGAGCTCATGAAGTAAAAAAGACTACGAGTAATTAAAAAAATAAACTTAAATAGCCTGTGAGCTGACTAAAATTTGCATTCCCAAGGAACTGGGAATCCCACCTGATTATCAAGATTTGAAATAATGAGATGACAAATATTGTTTGAAAATGAAAATGTCACACATAAAGCTATATCTAATGATGAAATTAGTGAGAAGTAGGAAGAGGGAAACATCAATCTTCTCACCACGATACACCCTCTGTTTCTGCTTTCTCTTCCTTATCCCCCCAAGACTTCTGAGGTCACTGAACATCTAAATATTATTCAAATAGGGAGCAATTACTATTATTCGTATTACCCTAGTGCTACGAGCCCCAAGTCAGACCAGGATCTCATTGTATCAGGTTCTGAACAAACACAGAAAAAAAAGTTAATCCCTGCCCCAAAAGACTTATATTTAGTAGACATTATAATAGAATTAGCAAGGTAATTGAGCTTTGCTAGCCAGAAATCAATAAGCAGATTTAGACTATTTCAATTTAATGCAAAGGAACATATACTTTAAAAATAATCATATTTAAATACAGTGTGTGTACATGTGTGTTTTTAATAATTCATACAATTAAAAACAGTGTAAAATGCTTAGTCTTGATCTAATGTTATATATTTTTTGAATTCCTGTGCATTCTCATACTCTAGCTACTATATTCGTGGGTATTCCTTCACTTTGTGATAGAAACATCCAGGAAATGTACCCAAACCACTAAAGACATTTAAACATACACGTGATTTCACATCACGCTGCTCTTGTATAAACATCTGGCTGCTCTTGTACTCACGCTTTTGGTATAGCCACACTCAAGCGTACAGGTTTAGAGCCCAACCCCACAGCTCCTTGACACTCCGTCAGCGCTCTTTTCTGTTCCAGTTCATCCGTGAATTTCACGAAGCCATAACCTCTGCAGAGATTCAGAGTAACTCATAAAAAACAAAACCAGAAGAGCCATGCCACTTCTTTTTCAGTATTTACCAGTGAAATCAAAATTGGTTTTGAAAAACACAGCAAATGAAACACTTTCGCTAGGGCTGTTCCTGCTTTTGGTAGAGATTAAATGGTTCTGCCTTCCAGTTGCTTTTGCAAAATGCTTGGAATCGTACATCCAAGCTTCGGCAGTACTTTCAAGGGCTTGACAGAAGTAAAGCAATTCTTGTGCCAGTGGATTCTGGGGAACTGGAGGTGAGCTGACACAAGACATGTCGAAATGTGTGAACAGACAGCAGCAAAGCCTCAAATCTATACTGGGAGGATACAGATAATCTAAACAGTTGCAAGTCAGCACAGGATTGACAAGTCATAAGCACTGTTTGTATCTAAAACTGTCCCACTGTGAAGGAAAACATTAAATTTCTGTAGGATTGACTGAGATACACTTTCCAATCAAGTCCTTTTTTCAACAGGAAAATATTCAAATATTCAATTTCTGTCCTTCCTAAAAACGGCATGGCCCCATCAGCATTCTCAGCAGTGGACCTGAAAATGAGCTCTTACCATCAAGTTGCTAGAACTTGCTCTGACAGCACAACTTGAACAGGGGTAGCACGCAGCCAGCAACCCCTCAACTCTGTGGCAATCCTTCACTGAGGTGCTAGCAGTACTGTACGTCAGCCAGGCAGAAAATATTGATTTCCCTCCAACCCTAAAGGTCCTTTGTGTGGGATTCTGATGCTGTAGTGAGTCAGAAGCAATGGAACAGCATCCAAGAGGGCAGTGCCAGGATCCCAAGATGGGATGGGCTGCCTCACGCAGCAGAAAGATCAAAGACTTAGGTGTGGGAGGGAAAGAGGAGTTTGGGAGGGAAAGGGCTTGTCTACTTGGGGAAAAGAACGAGCCGTAAGCAAGGGTGTAAATTTACAGCATATTATCTATTCTGTGGAAACTCTTAAACACCAAATAACACACTAGTTTGAAAGCAGCATCAGCTAGTACTCGTAGTAGGTCCACAGTGGAAGCAATTACAGAGCAGTTGGTGCCCCATAAAACGCAGTATCTTGCATAGCAAGCTAAACACCCAAGTCCAAATACATATTCTTATACATATACGCATGTATGTATGTGTACTCCTCACATACAGAAGACCAAATCAAAGCTCAGGCTTATCTATACACAAACTGGATAATTAAGCATGAGCAAAACTCTACATGGGTACACATTCAGTTTAACTTTCCCTCTGTGAAAGGACTGTGGCAAGTTAAACCAGCGCAAGTCAACTTTTAAGTCAGTTTAAGGAGGTTGCACACAAAAGCGTCCCAGTTTCTAGGTTGCTACAAAGAGTCCTGCAGCCTTTTGGATGGGACCACGAGTGTATAAGTGAAACCAGGAATACTGGCAGTTCCAAAATAGAGACGGGCAGATGAAGAGCTGTATGTAGTGTATAGGAATAGATGTTGGGTGGGTGCAGCAGGGGAGACTGATTCTTCCAACTTTTCCAGACACTTAGTTTTTTCACACCAATGGCTAAACCAGATTTTAGCACAGAAGAAAACCCACCAAGAAGTAAATTCTTTGTGGCCCGGACCACCCTGGCAGACATTCTGTCCTGGCCCAGCGGTTAGGACAAACCTCCCCAAGCCTGCACCCTCATCAGAAAGCAAAGCAGCAGGCACAGCACTACAGCGTCAGGCTCCAAGCTCCTCTCTTGCCTGGACAGGAGGTGCTGGGAGGAGGCCTTCCTGATCTGCCAGTCCTGGCTGGAAGGGCCAGGGCTTCACTAGGCATGTCCACAAGCCCCAGGTTCCTCTCTCGCATCACACTAACACTTGCAGTTGCCTCAGCTTTGAGTAACTGCACAAGTCACAACAAAGCCCCTGGCAGCAACAGCCCGGCACTGCTAGGGGAGATAGCTGTGCTCTTCCCAGCAATAGGACTTTATGTCCCTGCTCCTTCCCCGCCTCCCAAGCTACCACGAGATTTCCTCTCCCTGCGGTCTGCACTTAGGGGCCATTCCCAAAGCCCAACTAATGGCCCAACCTTCACCATCCAACACCTATTTTACAGGCAGAGATTGAAGCAGGTGCAACAAAACAAGAGCTGCTGGGTTTACACCTCTGAGGATGAGGAGGCACCTGGAGCCCACCCCACCAGCGCTGGTCTCAGGTGAGGTGGCACTAACAGCATTAGTTAACAGCATCACTTAACAAAGAGTGACTGAGCAGCTCTGCAAGAGGTTCAAGTTGCACATTAAGAACAACTTCATTACTAGGGAGGTAGTGCAGCTCCAGAACAGGCTGCCCAGACAGGTTGTATTATCTCCATCCTGGCAGGTTTTCCAGGCTACACAATCCATGGCTGACCTGATCTATGCTGGCAGCAGTCCTCTGCAGAGTGGAAAGTTGGACCAGAGGTTCCTTCAAACCAACATGTCTAAGACTGAGAAACCTTATGTGAGAAAGAGGGGAGATCCACAGCCATATTCTAAGCCTTATCACAACATTCTCATAGGTATTGTACCAGAATATTGTGTTTCACTAAAGCCACGTTCTGTTTCGAAAACAAGGATGCTGACCAACTGGTCCCTCTTCTGGGAAAATGGTTTAATAACATTAAGAAAACAGACTTTTTCACATCTGTTTTTTGGCATTTCCAAAAAATTTCCAGTAAAGATGAACAAGGCGGCTACTAAATATTTGACAATGAATCGCAGCCTTGTTTGCCCTACCCTATTTGAAACAAAAACCTGTAAAGCTTTCACAGGAATATACTCTCAATAGCCTAAAGACTGTAAAAGCACAATGCCACCTGAGAGTCCAGAAAGACAGTCTTTCTACTTAGACATTTTTCAGCATTTTCAGAAGTGCGATAACATACTGCCAACACACAAAGAGCATCATACTGACAGAGGAGTGACAATACACTGCGGTGACTATTCAAACCCAAGCAATACTGTAGGCTGAATACCCAAGAACATTCTGTTTTTAAAGAACTAAAATCTAAATTGATAGAACTATTCTTTTTCCCTTGCTGCATTATATCTTTCCTGCTGTTGTGTGTGAAGTGAAAGAAAAGAATGAGTAAAAGATGACTTACTTGGATACTCCTGCCTGGTCCAAAACAACTTTTCCACCTCTACACGATGGATAAACTTTAACAAAAAATTCATATAACATGCCATCATCCACATCAGGAGTCAGGTCTCCCACAAAAAGTGAATATTCTGGACTAAAGAAATCAAAAGAAAACTTCTTAAGCACAATCATATGAAAAAAGAGGTGTGCTGAGTGACAGTTAATATTTAGCTTAAACATTTGACTTTATAGAAAAGTGATATTAAAGGACCATTTAATGGGTACTTTAAAGTGTTGCTGCTTAAGTTCCTTAGGTGACTAAAATTTTTGTTGACACTGGTCTTCCAAGTTAATTCAACCAGCACAACTAATCTACTCAATACTGCTTTTTATTTAAAGTTAATTTCATTTTTTAGTTCTCACAGGATATCTCTGGATTTCTAACATGGCAAGAAAACATTAATGTCTCATTTATAGATTTGCTATTTCCAATATATTGATCTTAAATTGTAATACATGAATTAGATACTTTGATGCTAGAAAGTTTAAATATCTTAAAAGACACTCATGACAAATCTGCTGTGCCACACAAAAAGTAAAGCATAAAACTGACAGGCAGACTAAGTTAGCCTCCCTCTGCTAAAAACAGGGCAAACTGCTGGAAGCAGAAAGGCTACATTATCCATCTGTTATTTCCAGAGCAAATGGAACCCTAAGAATTAGTTACCAGATGTGAATCTCATTCTTGGTCCCATCTGTTGTGCCTTGATTCTAATCTAGGAAGGTTTTTTGTGGTTTTTTTTAAATAAAAAGGTTCATAAATAATAATCTAAAATAAGAATACAATTGCTGAGATATGACTAACACTACCTTAATAAATTGCAGGACTGTGTTGCTTTCACCCTCGTACACACCTGCCTGAACACCGCCTTGTGTTATTACTACTTCAACTGTGTAAGCGTTTCTGGGCAGGCATTATGAAAGGTATTCACACCACCCAACTTCAGGAGCCTAATTTAGCCCGTTTGTCTCCCTACGCACCTTTCACTGTCAATGGAGAAAGATGGGCTCCTCCAGAAGGCAATTCAGAGCACCCTTCTCTCTCTTTGCTGACTGTTGTTGTACTCTACCCAGTTAAGCCAGGTGGTGTGAAACCACTGCATTTATCTTTAGGTGCTAAACACATTCATGGCATTACGATATGATGGGATGCACCCTCAGATACATAGAAAGTGCCAACATGCTGCAGCATCACAAATACCCACAGGGTGTACCAAGGCAGCTTAATGTAATCTACATTTTTAATTATGGGATTATGTCTGGCACTGCTAGAAAATAGTAGAAATTTTAGTTGTATGCATCTCACGAATGCTCTCCTATCCAAATTTGCTAGCTGTACATCTGATCTGGCAATGATGAACTTGCGGGTTTACGTATTTTGAATCCTCTTTGCAAGGCAATTGATAAAGAGACATTAAGCAGGCAAAATATTTTAATATTGAGTGCTTACCTGTTATCAGGCTGTTTTCCATACGTTGCATAATTCAATTTAAATCGCTTTGCCTGAAACAAGGCAAAAATGAATCCATACATTCAAATATTCTCATATGCATCCAAACAATTAGGAAAAAATACAATAAGCTTATTTTACACAACTTTCTTAATGCTGACAGACATTCAATGCTGTCAGGCCAGACAGTTAAGTTATCAAGGACAACATTTTTAATTCAGTACAGCTATAATAATGAAAATCAGCAAAGAACCTGCACCGAGAGGTTTGGCCTATCTTTATTTCAATGGTTTATAAAGCTAGTGAAGGTGAACCTTACATAGCATCAAATTTTTCTGTCTTTAAGGAAGACAGGAAAACAGAGGTACTAACAACAAATATTAAATGAGTTCTAATTTTAAGGTCTTAAAATGAAATGACAGCACAGACCACTGGACATTTGTGATGTACAAGAATACTGGCAGACCAGAATCTGCCACATTGGGAAATGGAATCAATCCCCGAGTCTGGAAGTATGGTTAAATGCTTTGCTCTGGATGATGTGCTCATTTAGTAAGATCCAAAATTAAGGTTTTTCTGTCTGTCATTGGACACTGGATGCCTCCCTACACTTTACACCTGATTTTCTTTTTAAACAAGTTTCCCAGGAGTCTAGATGCGTGCCCACTGGCACATCTGGAATTCTCTGCCCCCATCCTACCAGAGCTCAGCAACTTGTGCCCAACTCACATTTAAGTCTAGACCAAGATCTAAGGAGCAGCTGGTCTTCTGCCTGAAAGTCCCAAGGGTCTCAATCCCATGGGGATTCTTGTAAGATGCTTAGCACACAGTGACCCAAGCAGGCTCACTGCAGAGTGCAGTGGTTAATTGTTATTTCATTCTGAAACATGTCTGACAGGAAGAAGCAAAGGATTGCACTCCTTTACAAGAATACTTGTAAAGTGTCAGAACTCACCCAGACAGTGGAAGACCTAAGCTGGATTCCCTTGTTAGCTTGAAAGGCTTCAAAATCAGTTTTCTATCCCCCAACAGGCTTCCAAAGCAGATATCCCTCTGCACTACGCAGCAGCAATGCAAGAAGGCAAGGGGAATTTGGCCAAAGCAAGCAAGCCTAACCCGAGTCCATAACCTGGAGATCAGGATGTTTGTTTAGTACAGTGGAGAGCCTAGTGTGCTCCTGTACCTTGTATGATGCACTTTCTTCCCTCAAAGACAGTGTAAATAATTCTTGGGAAATAGAGCAAAGACTTAACTCTAGGCTATAATCATGTTCCTTGCATGCTTGTGTTCACTGGTGCACAGTGGTACACAACTCTTTCTGTGGATCATTTACAAGCTAACACAAATTTAGATTCCACGTTGAAGCACTTTCAGCTTTTTTTGGATTTCGCTCTTCATTGCAATATTTTGGGTTTAGAATCAGTGAGAGAGCTGAGAGTACTTCCACTCATATGGGAACTGGGGACACTAATTCTGTAAAACAGAGACAGCAACAGCACTATGGCTCTCTGTTATTCCTTTGGCTGATTCAGTATTTAAAAATAAATAAAAGAGTGAGCCACATTCACTTTTCTGCAAACAAGAGAAAAAGTATCTAAATGCAAGAGACAAGCTGGACAGTTGCCTGCTGAGTGCACTGATTTAGCTGCCTACATTGGCTCTCTGTCTGACATCCGTAATTCTCTCCATGTGTTACGTAAATCACCCCTCTACACAGCACCGCACTTTGAATTAAACTGTGGATAAAAACAGGTCTTCCCAAAACCAAACTTTATTATAGTAGTCTTTGCAGTATAGAGGGCATCTAGGAAGATTAGCTTCCCTTCATCATGGGCTCTGATTTGCAGTATAAAGGTATATCAAACAGGGCAGGTGAAACAGAGACCTCCAGGCCTCTCACCTAACCTACCCCTCTTAACAGAGGATGCCATCCTCCCAGGAAGGTTGACCAAATAGTTCCAGGAACACCACCTGAACTTCCCAGTTTACTACTCAGGCTATTAACTACACGGAAATAGGCATCAATTCACCTTACTATACCACACTCTAACTGAGGTGATTCTAGAGCTGCTTTATGAACCAGTCATCCTAGCTACTGCAGCCAACTTCTGTGGGTACAACGGGCAGCTGTGTCAGCCGTCCCACTTTAATCTACCACACATTTGAGTCAACATCCTAAAATTAGCCTCAATGACTATTCCTCCTCTTCTTCCTAACTACCTAGCTTTTATGTATCCGAGACATTTGTTAGGTATTGCAATTATACAATGGACTAGCTCTTTCTCCACTGTAAATAGGTTTGAATAACTTTTGTTTGCTAAGGGCCAAGAATAACACAAGGCTTAGAAGTCATGTTTCTCTTGCAAATAGAAGTTACTCAAAACCCAATGCAAACTTGCAAGTTCATCTGTACGTATATAACAACACACACATTGTAGCAAATTAATATGGAACTACAAACAAGAGAAACCAAAGGGCTGCGGTAAGTATACTCAATCTATTTTTTCCTTGCTATTCTCTGGTTTCTCATTAGTCCAACTTTGGTAGTAGTAAAGGCTCAGAAATAAAAAACCACACCACAACATTTCTATACTTGGATTTTATCCAGACATTAACACAGAAATTTTTCCCAACAATTTTCTAAGCAAGAACATTAATAATTTTATGTTTATTAATTTATCCCTAAAGAAAAGAAGAATCCCAGCTCGCTAACTATTGAATTTGTGTGTAATCATTCAAGATACAGATTCTACACTATCTATTCCTTCCCAGTTTTGCTTCTCAACTGGCTGATTTCATTTACTTACCGGCGTAGCACCAGGAAGCGGTTTTCCATTGATTTTGTGTAAACATTTCTCTGCAGTAGCTAGATCTGCAAATTCTACAAAGCAATAGCCTGCTGGAATTCTGAACATAGACACAGGAGAGAGAAAGACTTCAGATTTAAAAGACATTTCAGGAGGAATATTATATTTTTAGATAACTGGTAGGGAATTTGCTATAGTTGCAATACTTACAACAATTTCTGTTTCAAAGTTATAAACATTAGCTACCAAAAAGAAGCTAGCAAAGTAATCCTGGTTCTCAAGTAAAGTGATAGCCCCTACTTACCAGTAAGTCATGTCAACATAAGCACATAGAAAATAGTTTTGCTCACAATTAGTTTACTTTCTACTTCCAGTGACTATATAAAAATTCCCACCCAAGGTTAAACAATTGAAAACTGAAATGACAGCATTTACAAGACCATGAAACTACTTTATTCTGCGTACAGTCACTCATTTTATTCCAAATGAACGCAAAGGGTCCTCATATGGCTCCTTCTAAAGTCAGACTTCCCACCTCTGCCAGCATCCCATAGCTGCACTAGTGCAACGATTAACACAGACGAGACACTGAAGCCTTCAGCCCCGAAGGTGTAATTCCCAGCTGTACCATATGCCATACGTATGCTCTGAATGAGTGCTGAAGCACAGCAGGATGAGGGACAAACCTTGGTTTGTTGATGGGGAGGTCGAAGAGCCAGCAATTGTCGTCTCCATTGCTGTCACCAAAATACCCACATTGTTGGCAGCAATGGAGAAAAGCTCAAAGGGAAACTCACTGTAATATGGACAGGATCACAGTGATGCCATGCAGAGGGCAAACGGTTCAATCCAAATGCAAACTGAGAACAAGCATAAACAGTTACCCTGTCAACCTGTTTCGAATGATTTTTACACTCAGTACAAGCTCTCCCATGGTGGCAAAGGCTCTTGAAACAAAGTTTTCATCCATATATGGCTCCAGCTATAAAAGCAAAAAAAAAAGAAGTTAGACCAAGCATCTACAAAAAGGAGAATATATGTGTCAATGTCACCCTAAGCAGTTAAAACATTATTGAGAAGTATTTTACCCTTACACTTCAAAAAGGAGACTCATTTAAGAGGGTCGATGCCACTCAAAACCAGCAGGCATGCATGAACCAGGCTCAACAGTCTGCAAAGTGGAACCCAAGAGACAGCATGAATTTCAGAGAACAGGGAGCTTTCACAGAAGGACAAAAGCCACTCAGAAACATACAGCAACAAACTGAGCGTTCACTACACGGAGCAGGGGATTAGGAGACGGCAGGCTCCTTCTCTGTATGCAAACGGAGGTTGGGCCAGTGCTATAGGTACAGAGGCACAGCCCGAGGTGCTGTGACGAACGGGTGGCATGTGTCAGGTAACACAGCCCCCATCCAGCTGGGGTAGGGTTTTGCAGAGCCGTGTCTACCTCGCATTAACCGTGGAGATACGCAGGGCAGCACTTGGAGGAGGAACCTCTAATCGCGTCCCGCGGAAGGTTGGCGCTTTGTATTGCGTGTGGGTGCACTGACCGTGTTTATGTCATAGGTGAGAGAGTGGCACTGTGCATGTCAGAGTGTGTGTGCAGTGCAGGGCGGTGGTACTGTGTGAGTGAACACGCTGGAGGGCAGGCGTCTGTATGGTGTAAGTGACTGAAAAGTATGAAATGACACTGCAATTTGGACCAAATACATGATGAAGGGATGAGGGGAAAGGATGCTTCTCTGTGTAATAGAAAGTGGAGGGGGGACTAACTGAAATTAAGGGTTTGTGCAATACATATACTGATAGGGAGCACTGCATGTGACAGCTAACATGAGGTCAGAGTGTGGGAGACACATATATAGCTCCACATATGTAAGTATATATACCTGTGCGAGTAAGACAGATGGCCTTGTGGTGACTGAGAACCCTCGAGTGTGTTTGTGTCTGTCAGGTACCAGGTGGCTCTGACACTTGTGTGTGTGACAGAAGGTGCAGACTTGTGCAGCATCTGATAGTGGGTGACCATATTGCACTCACATGTGCAAAAGGTGGCAGATGCCCTGCGGAGGTGTGAGTGAAAAGCAGAAATGACCCCGTTACATGTGCCAGAAGCAGGAGGCAGCACTACCCTGTACAGAAATGCCAGGCAGAGGGTGATCCTCTGGTGTGTGTGTACAGGAAAGACAGACTCATAAAGGCAACAGGTGACTGTTGCTTGGATATGTATGTGTGTGTTTCAAAGAGCAGCAGCCTGCTTGTGAGAGGTGACTGAAAAAGAAGATGGCCTTACGGCAGAGAAGTGACAGGTAACCCTTTGTGTGGGTAAAGAGAAAAGGGATTCTATGGTGTGCCTGTGTGAATGGCAGGCAGTGGAAGCCTCCCTGATGTGTCAGCGTATGTGCGCGATGCAATGGCAAACTTGGTGTGCGTGACTGTGTGTATAAGAGCAGCATCCAGTGGGTTGTGTGTACACACACACGTGAGAGAGGCTGAGGAAGTTACACTGGTGTAACTGCATATGCATGTCTGTACATATATGTAGGCATATATAAGCATGTGGCAGGCAGCAAGGACACTACGATACAGCAGTGCAATTGCATATGTCACTGTGTAAAAGTCGTGGACAGTGCTGACACTACACCATGAGCACATACACACAGGTGTGTGGGTTGGGTGGCAAAGCACTACAATACGCTGGGTGTGCGTACACATACGTAAGCGTGTAGGAAAGCGTGTGTGTACAGTGGCAAGCGGCGAGGGACACAGGAGCACGAGTATAAGGGTGTATGCAGTGTGTGTGAAGGGCAGACAAGGGACGCTGTGGGGTGTGTATCACTGTGTGAGTGTGCCCACAGCGTGCATGGGAGCAGGCAGTGAGAGACACCCCAGGGTGAAGAAGCACCTGTGAGGGTGCTGCTAGGTGCCCATGCAGGCAGGAATGAGGGGAATACTGAGGTGTGTAAGTGATTATGAGTGTATGTGTGCGTGTAGGAGTGCAAATCCCTGTAAGCATGTGAGTGCACCCACAGGTGTGCATGTGTGTGGGACAGGCAGTGAGGGATACTCTTGGACAGCTGCATGCAAGCAAGCGTAAGTGCCTACAAGTGTGAGCACAAGTGTGTGAGCCTAGCAGCACTGGTGTGAGTGTGTATGTAAGTGCCTTAGAGCGTATGACCATGACCATGTAAGTGCCTACAAGCATGTGAGCATATAAAACAGCACATAAACCCTAGAAGCATGCGAGTGTACAGGCTTGTGAGTATGTGAGCGAGTGTGTAAGTGCCTAACAGAGCATGAGCACAAAAGTGTGAGAACACACCAGAGCCCAGGAGCGTGCCCACCCAGCAGCAGGGGCACAGGCAGCACGGGACACTGGTGTAAGCGCCACCACCGTGCCTGTGACCCTGGCTGCGGGCAGGCAACGAGGGTCACTCTGGAGGAGATGCGTGTGTGTCTAACCGCATCTGTGAGTGTGTAACTGCCCATGAACGCACCTGCCGAGCCGTGGTTAGTGTCTCGGAGAGTGTGTTTGTGTGTCAGTGTGTCTAAGTGTGCGTGTCAGCCTGCGTGAGCCTGCAACCGTGCACAAGAGTGCGTGTGCGTAAGAGTGCCAGTCAGCTCGGGAGTTTATGCGTGTGTCAGAGTGCGTGAGAGTCCGCGAGGCTGTGTCAGTGCGTGAGGGTGTCGGTGTGCGGGTGTCAGTCAGTCAGCGTGCGGGTATCAGTCAGTTTGTCAGTCAGTCAGTGCGCCCCAGCCGCGGTAGCCCCGGGG
>NW_010541456.1:0-1365 GCF_000687285.1 Phaethon lepturus
ATGTTTCTTGTACCCCACTGCTTTGGAAACTTTCTTTCTACCTCTTCTTCTAATTTTTTAAATTATTACGTGTTTCTTGAACCCAGTCACTTTCTACTTTTTCTTCCTGCCTTTCACTCTTTCTGTCTCCCTGACCTAATTTTGATTTCTTGTCTGTGTTTCTTGTACCTTGTTGCTTTTCCTCCCTCCATCTCCGTCTGTGCAGCTCTAGGTACCTATTTTTTAATTGTTGTCTCTGATTCTTGTATCCTTTAGCTGTTAAAATTTTCTACGTCTCCCTCTATCCATCTCCCTGGCTCTAGTTCTTCCCTCTCTGTCCTGTACCACATCACTTCTTATACTTTTTTTCTATATCTCGCTGTCCCTTTTTGTGAGTTCTTCCCTTTTTGTTAGTTCTTGCCTATATTTCTTGTACCCTGTTGCTTTTCAAAATTTTCTTTCTATGTCTACCTCTAACCTCCTCCCTGTTTGTATTTTTAATTTCTTGCCTATGTTTCTTTTCCCCTATCACCTTTCCCGAGCCCTTGTCTCTATCTTCTTGTTTTGCTGGTCCCTTTTGCCTTTTACTCTTGCTCCCTGTCTCTCTTTCTTACTTCACCATCTCTCTGTCCTTTTTTCTTTTTTTCCTCAATCTCTCTTCCTCCTAGAGGTACGCTCTTATCCTGCTCCCTGTCCCTCTCTTGTTCTCAGTGTCCTGTTTTCTGGCTCCCTGTCCCATGCCTCTTCTCTCTGTCCCTCTGTCCTTCCTCCTGTTATCTCTTCCCTTTGTCTCCCTCTGCCCTGCTGCCTTTGGGCACTGAGCCTTGCGGCTGACTCGCTGCTGGGATTCCTGAGGTGCATTAATGAATAACCTTTTCCTGCCTCCTCTGTGCCCCCCTGGCTGTGGTTGCAGCCCCTGGGGGCAGAGCTCATGGATGCGGACAGGTTCAGGGAAAGGAGCCATGTACTGTGGGGCTTTGGCCATGGACCCTGTTCCAGATGGGCTCCAGCTGGGGCTGGGGCAGCCCCAGTTGTGGCCAGTGAGGCTGAGGGAGGGGCTGCCCCTGCTGCTGCTGGGGCTCTGGCTCTAAAGGGGCTGCTGGGGCATGGCTACCTGAGGGAGCTGGTGAAGGGGAACTGGCTGGGGAGGGAATGCAGGGGGGTGCTGCAGGCAGGTGCCTCCAGTGAGGAACAGGCAGTCCCTGCATCAAAGAGGGATCTTGCCGAGATGTCCCTGGCAGAGCAGACCACCAGCATTGGGTGGTGGGAGCTTTGTGCCTCTGCTGGCTACGTGCGTGAGCCGCTGCGGATCGAGGAAGCCGTGCGGATGAGGAGCGTTGAGGCATTCACTGTGCGCTGCTGAGCAGGTGAGGGTTGAGCAGGTGG
>NW_010541457.1:0-1778 GCF_000687285.1 Phaethon lepturus
AAGCACCCTTGCACACACCCCCCTTTGAGTTATATCCCTGCACCCCCCTAGAAGCTTCATCCCTGCCCCACCCCAGAGGTGCACCCTCCCGTCAGTGGGGGCCGCCGGCGCCTGGCGGGGTTTGCTGTCCCGGGAGCCCCTGGGGTGCGTTCTGGTTCCCGGGAAGATGCGCAGTGACTGGATCTTCGCTTCCAGCCAAAGCTCGATTTGCCTGTGGTGATTTCATTGTGGTTTCGTTGCCTCACTTTTCTATGAAAAATTTGTTCAGGACTAAGAGGGATGTGAGAGCGGAGAGGGGGAAGGATTAGGTAAAGGCTTGGAAACCTTCCCACCCAGAGGAGCGGTGCCAGCACCCCACAGGCTTGCGCTGCATCGGGCGTGCCTGGCGAGAAGCTCCTCCTCGGGTGGCTGTGGGCCCTACTCGTGGCCAGCCAGCTCCAGCACCCACAGGGCATTTCTAACGAGCATCTTCTGCAACTGCAGCCAGAGCAACCCCCAGCTCCCAAAGCCTGCAACTGTCTGAACCGGGGATCAAAATGCAGGATTATAAAAGATGGCACGGCGCAGGTACGATGGCGGCCTTGCTGCGCGGTGGATGGGTCAGCCAGAAGAGCAACATCTCCTGCTCGGGAGCGGAGCTTCCTACGGGAAGGAGATCTCCCCGCAGGGAGAGGTGAGACATACGGCATCTGTGCGTCCCACCGTCATGTCTCACCTCAGCAAGGATCAGCTGGACTCCTGCGCTTGAGAGATACCTGGCAGCCCCAGATTTGCTGAGGCAAAGGCAAAGAGTCTGTGGATGGGGGAAAAAAAAATTTAAAAACGAGGGCAGTGTTTGCCTTTGAATTCTGAAAGCTTCAGGCCAAAGATAGGAGGTTGCTGTTTCAAAAATATAATTAAAATAACACTTAGTTTCCACATGCCTGGGTTAAGCAGGCATTTATTTTTGTTTGATCCTTCCTAGTCAGATGCGTTGCTTATTTGTGAAATAACTACAGTAATAAAACCAATCCATTCCTTAAAAAAAAAAGAAAAAAAACCCAAACCAACCAAACCACTGCAGTTACATAACAGCCAGGGGAGCTCCCAATCCCAGTCCCAGGCTATGGACCTGGGTGGTTGCAGGTGAGTTATCTTTAGAAAGGCACTAAATATGTGTTTACTATTTATGCTGCCACATTTGAGCACCTTACAAACAGTAACTGGTAGCCCCTGTTCCCCCCGAGCTCAGGGGCACCGTCATCCTCGGCCACAGCGAGGGAACCGAGGCACAGGGGAACGCAGTGATTTATGCACCATCATGCAGTAACTCGAAGAAGACACAGGCACCGGACCAGATTTCCCGAGTCCTTCCTCACTGTCTGAATGCCAAACTTTGCCTTTCTGATTGCAAAGCCAAGATTTCAGCTTTCTCTGTAAACCGGGGCGGAGGGAAGCGGGGGCTCGGGGGTGCCGCTGCCTGGTGGGGAGGAGGGATGGGGAAGGAGCAGGCAGCTGTGACTGACTGAAGCAAATGTCAGTGAAAATCAAGGGCCTCGCTGAAATGGATCGCAAAAGCCAGTCAGGTTTGCAGATGGCAGGTTTGGGCCCCTGGAATAAAAAGGATATTGTTAACAGCAGCTTACTGGCAAGACAACTGCTCTGCCAGGAGCTTTCC
Organism: Phaethon lepturus; assembly: GCF_000687285.1. NCBI lineage: Eukaryota > Metazoa > Chordata > Aves > Phaethontiformes > Phaethontidae > Phaethon > Phaethon lepturus. The sequence continues at coordinate 1,658 of NW_010541457.1, forward strand.
GTCTCTAAGAACGCAGTTGTCACCCCAAGTCACTGAGGATTTTGCTCTTGGGTTTACTCCCGCTCCTCCAGGACCCGAGGGTAAATCTCCCACATACCGTGACCGACTGCTGACCCGCACG
>NW_010541457.1:1809-8027 GCF_000687285.1 Phaethon lepturus
ATAGAACTAATTTAATTAAGACGGACAGTTTGGAGTTTGAATTTCGTGCCAGTGCTCTCAGCAGCTCTCACTGCTCGGTGTAAAGGAGCTTGTATAGGTGTTTGAGCCGTTGGTACATCTGGGAAAAAAACCCCTGGGATAACCAGGGCAGGTTGTGTGGCTCTGGGGGCTGAGGGTGTTTGAGTACTTCAGTAAGAGACATGCTTTGCCTTCAGCACGTCTGCTTTAGGCTGACTTTGTTTTGGATTAGCACATCAAAACAGTAAGCCTTGGAAATGTCATTATTTATCCTTCCCCAAACTGCAGCTTTCCTCTTGGGTCGTAGGAAGCACCCAGCAGAAGTACAACAGAATCACCGCTTCCCCTGCTGGGAAGCTCACACCCTGCTCTCGGTCTGAAATTTTAGGTTTTCTGTCCAGCCTTGGGTTTTGAATGACTTGAAACATCTTCTTCCAACTAGGTTTTGCTGTAACTCTTGTTAGCAATGTGATCTGTGTGATTGCAGACGAAGCAAACAATTTGGGATGAGCAGTTCCTCTTGCAGAGCACCTACACCGGAGGAGCGGGGAGCGCCACGGCAGGTCCCCTGCAAACCTCCTTGACCCACTGCTCAGGATCTGCTGGGCAAGGAGGGGGGTGCTGCCGGCTCTATCTTTCTTCTGCAAAAGCAGCCACAGTCCTTTGCTCGTCAGAGGCTGTATCAATCAACCCCAGCAATTAACTGGTTGACAGCAAAAGCTGCCCCAGGTTATATTAATGCAGTGATTCCGGAGCGGCTCATCCCAGCAGGATGAGGCTGGCTGGCAGGGCTGGCTCCCACCCTGTTCTTTGCAATGTCTCCATCAGCGAGTGAGCAAGGAAGGCAGGCATCCAGGTTTAAAGCTCTTCTTCTCAACTACCTCCAGGTTCTCCTCCAGCCTGGACCTTGGTCATTTCAGCTGGTTTTTCCATGCTTGACCCAAGATGCCCGGAGCAGACCGAGCCTCCCCAGCACTGCTGGCTGCTCGGCCGCAGCAGCCTCCCACCCTCCCGCTTTGCTGGGCTGGAAAAAAAAGTAAAAGCCTCTCTGTTGACTGCAGATGTGCATATGAATGTGAGGCATTTGCCTAATAAATATCTTCCTAAAGGGGGATTAATTAGCATCCCGAGATTTGCTCTCACTGCACTCCCTCCGACTGCAGCAGCTCTGCAGCAGCTTCTCTGGGGGGCACTTATTTCCTGCTGGGAGCACGTTGCTGGCCCCTTTCCCGACACACAGACCCCCGAGGCCAAGGATTCACAAATCTTTTGCTCAGGAGCTGTCAGTGGCAGGGGCGCCTGTGCCGTGCGAGCGGTTGGCAGTAACCACGCACACATCCCCGTTTCCCCAGTCCTGCTGTACGCCGTGACCCGTCGCAGCGGCGATGCAGGCTGCCTCCTTCCCTGGCTGTCTGGGTGCCATCACTAATAAATTACTATAAAACCTGACGTGCCGAATTATTTCCAAGTTGTAAAACTCCGTAAATCGGTAATCGGGGCCAGAGGTGGGATCTGCAGACACAGACCTCTGCCAGATGGACCTTGGCACTGGAGCTGGCTGCCCTCCGCTCCGGGCACAGCGAAGGGGGAAAACCAGCCTCTGCGGAGGCACGGAGCCTCCCGACCCAGCCTGGACCTCTAAAATAGATGGGATGAATCATGTGCTAAAAGTGGTTGGGTTTGTCTATGGCGGGAGTGCAGGGTGCCTAGCTTGGCTGTGGAAGTCTCCCCGGGGCATAGCTGAAGATGCATCTCTTCCTACAACTTTTTTGACTTGAAAGCATTTTGTGTGTGGTGATTAAAGTACAAATGTTTCCCAAAGAGTGTGCATACCCACAGCTGGCTTCATCCTCTTCCGAACGGGGATTTTGGAACCTGCGTATGTACATTTAATGTACACTAACATCTATGATGATGAAACCCCACTCTAGATAACAGCAACATTAAAATCTGAGTCATGCAGCGATTATTCGGAGATTTATCTAGAGCATCTCAGTGCAACCGTGAGGAATACTTTCACGTAAGGAGAGGTTCTGTAGAGTTTTAAAGCATCTTCAGTTAAGGAGTAGTATTTCCTGACACTGTGTGTGACGGCCTGGGGAGACAACACATCTTTCCTCCTGATTGCTGCAAGCTTAGATTAAAAAAAAAAAAAATTGATTTTTTTGCCAGATTTTCCCAAAGACTTTCACTTCAGTCAGCTGCAGGAGACAGAGCTGTGCATGCAGAGCAAGGCTCTGCGAGGCACGGGAGAGGCTGCGCCGGGGCTGTGTTGGGGGCACGGTGCCATCAAGGAGGGACTGGGACTACGTGTGGCCCGAGGGAAGCTGAGAGCACGAGAGCTCTTATGCACGTGGGAATAACACGAGGTGGTGTGAGCCAGGAAATGCTCATTTCTTGGGGTTTTCAGTGCAGAACTTTGCACCTTCTTTGTAAATTAACACCACCGCTTTGGAAAAATACCTGCCTCCGGAGTCAGTTCCTTCTCTTGCCGTAAATAACCTCCAGCCACCCAAATTTTGGCTACCTGCTTGGGTCAGCAGGGTAACGCTACTACAAAATTTGCTGTATCATGAACAGCTCTGTCAATGTGTATCCATCTTTGCTAAGGAAGAAGAGAAGAACATAAGGTTAATGACTGTACTTTTGACCAACAGCTATTTTGCTGGCATTTTTAACAGCAATTGTTTTAACTAACGACCGCCAAAGTACGGCTGTAGCCTTATGATCTTCTAAGGAGGCTGACGGGACATGGATGAGCAGCATCCTATTTACCCCTCTACGTGGCAGGCGCTGCAGCCTGACAGCAGGCGGGAGCGGGGGGAAGGAGTTTGAAGAGGTCCCAGGGGAGGTAAAAGGAGGAAAACAGGCAGAAAATCACAGCAGAGGAGAGATGAGGATATTCTGCAGCAAGAAGAGGGAAATCAGATGCCAGACCAACCACAGGTGGAAAAAAACCCTCAAAATATTACTACTGAATGTCCCAGCCCAAGATGAGCTCTGTGATGATAAGGCAGGAAAAGATGTTAAAAGGTTTTTTTGTCTACCTTTGGGAGCGGGTTCTGCTGCTGAGCGAAGGAGAGTGGCATTTTTAGCTTGGCCTGCGTGCCTGTGCTGTAGCTGCTTGCGAGGGCCAGCGATTGCCCCCATCAGCAGCAACGTGCGTGTTGCCTCGGGGGAGGCAATATCTATCATCCCCTCTATGGGATGGACTCATGTCAGAGCTGATTTTACACTGGTTTTTCCAGCATTTGATCAAGGCTGTGATTTTCCTTTCCTTGCATAATGCCTTTCAGCGAGGAGCTGAGGCAAATTTTCAGGTATTTCCAGTTTTCCTGCTCAGTGATGCCTCCAGGCCCCGATGCTGCAGGGTGCTGGCCCCAGGTCCCCTTCCCTCTGCACAGGGGGATGGGGGGATGCCCGCTCCGGGCACCGCAGAGACCTGGGTTCCTCCTGGAGAAGCAAAACTGACAGCAGAGGGGCATCTGCCTGACCTCCCCCTCAAGCTCTTAAAATCCCATGGCCCACAGCTGCCTGATGCTCGCTCCTCTTCTCTGCAGAGACCCAGGCACCACTGAGCCCAGCATCCTCCCTGGGACTGGCGTGGGCATCGGGAGAGGTGTTGGGCATCATCAAAGGGGTTTTTGGGGAGCTCGAGATAGGCTCCGAGCTGGCCAGAGGCAGCAGCTCTCAGATGTTCTCCCTGCAAAGGGTGCGCCGGGTGTCTGCTCGTGGAAGGTTTCACCCCCCAAGCTCACAGCTGGGGCAGGAGGGTCAGGGCGGGATCCCACATCATTGTTTTTCTGACTCAGATGAAGACCTGCCCTGAGAACAAGGAGTCTCCATTTTCCTAGGGCAGACAAAGCTGGAGCAGCTTCAGCCCGGAGTCTGCTGTGAAGCCTGCTTTGGTTTTCTGCGTGTGCTGCTCCGATTTTTCTGGAAACAAGGCAAGTGCAGGACATTTCTTCTCCATAAGCCAAGAACGGTGGGGTTCACATTTTCAGGAAAGCCATCTGTATTTTCTACCACTGCCACTTGAAAAAGCCCATCATTTAATATCTCCTCGCTCTTCCAAGCGGCAATGCTTGCGAAAAACAGCAATGCTCCTCTTTTCCTGGAGCTGGCCATCCTTTTCCCCATGCCATCTTTGTGCCTCCTTCCCCAGCCCAGCCCTGCATCCTTGCGCACTAAGAAAACATCCCGAACCTCCAGCTCCTCTCAGCTCCCGCGGTGCCTTGCTTTTCCCTCCCTCCAGAGCACGAGCCCCACCACAGCCCAGCTGGATTCCAATTATTTTTTGCCCAACCTGAACTGAAAGCTATTTGGGGGGGTGCTTTGTGGATAAGTAACGTGGCAGCAAGTTTCCGAAGCTCAGTTAATAAAACGAAGTGTTAAGGTTTTGCCTGACCTTTGTCTGCAAAGCAGACAGTGAGGCTCTGCCGGCCGTTGCTTACTTTAGCTCTGCTCTCTGCTCTCCCCTCATGGTGAGGTCCACCACCGTCACCTGGAGCTCCCAGTCAGAGCATGGCAGCATAGACGATGCGGTTAGAGGTCCGGAGAGTTGTAGGAGTATGTCCCAAGTGAGACCTTCAGCCCTAAAACATCCGAGTCGAAAAACTTGGGATCCGAGCATGGGTCAGATATGAATGGGTGGTGGCAGTGCCCAGAAGCAGCGAGCCTGGCAGCAGATCATGAACGGTCGGTCCTTCTGGTTTTCCTTCTGTTTGGGGCTGAGGAAAGCCTTTCACTCTCTAAAGCTTTTCTTTTCTACATTGAATTCTGGGGAAAATCCCCTTTTGTGATTTCTGCTTGGTTTTTTGAAGTTGGACTTTGTGGGACCCACTTGGTTCCAGAAACTGGAACTTCAAGGAAAACACCAGATATCATGAAAACTGTAAAACGGTGAATTGGTGTCCTGGTTTTGGCTAAACCATGACAACTGGCAACAGAGGTACTGGGTGGAGAGAGACACAAGCAAATCTTGTATTTTTAAAGAAGTATTTTTAAGAAAGCATGTGTGACTGGAAAGATGACACACTCGGAGTTGCCTGGTGGATATTGTTGATCTGACAGCTCTGCACAATTCACACTGACACAGGTCCTTGTCCAGGAAGATTTACCATCTGCAGAGAACAGGCACTAGAAACCAAAAGGAGAGGTTTGACCTTCCCCTCTGACTAGGGCCACCACATGGTACTGGGGGACGCTGTGATTCTGGGGTGCCATGTTTCCTTTAAAATTGAAGTCCTAAAAACGTGTGAAGTTTTAAAGATCCAGTTTTCATAATGGTGAAGTTACTATATTCATCGCACTGGGCAAATTCACAAGATGCATAGCGATATCCCATGGCATCCCAGCCCGGAGCAATGAGCACAGCCTGGCACACTCCAGAGGCCAGGGCACGGAAGGAGCTGTCTTGCAGTGGGAGCTGGATAAAGTTGGGCTGAAACACAGCCGGTGCGAGCCACCCACGTGCTGCCACTGCGGTCCCGCATCCTCGGTGCCAGCGCTGAAGCGTCGCCTCCGTGTCAGACAGCTGCTGTGTTGCGCCCGTCTGTTTGTTGAGTTGGGGAAGCGGGTGAGCACCCTCCCAGAATGAAAACCACTGTGCAAACACACACTCACACCATTATCCTGCAGCTCACAAGCATGTTTGAACTCGATTAAAGACAACGAAGTCAGGGCAACAGGTGCAGCAGAGGTCAGGGAAGCAACGATGGGGATAGAGGCAAGAGCTGCAGGACCAGAGCTGCAGGAGCTGGATGGCAGCAAGTGTCTTCACAAAGCAGGAACCTGCGACCCTGGAAAAAACGACTCTTATTGTAAGAACCCCAGCATCGCCCCGTCCGCGATCCCAGCCAGCCAGGGAAAGGAAGGAGGCTTGCACGTCCGGAGGGTAGGCAGCTTCGTGCTGGGCTGCACTGCGGATGAATGCACCCCACGCTTGGGAGAGCCGCAGGCAGCTCCGTGGGAAACGGGGAGCGGGGATCTGCCGCCGGCAGTGCGCGCTGCGGGAGGTGCCTGCTGGGCGGAGGGGAGCCAGCCGAGCTCTCCTCCCGATTTTCCCGTTTTGCAGCTGGATTTTCGCCCCGCCGTGGAGCCACGGGTGGGTCAGCCTGGGACTGCGCGGGGATGCTCGGAGGGGAGCGGAGCCTCCCCGCGGGGTGCGGGGCTGGCCCGCGGCGGTGGGTGCGCTGGCC
>NW_010541458.1:0-569 GCF_000687285.1 Phaethon lepturus
TGCCGGCTGGGGCTAAACCACGACAAGTATTAATACTACTTTTATTATTTTATTAAATCTGTTGCTATTGCAACCCATTTGAACCCACAAGTTTCCATTTTTCCCAATTTCCCTTTCTCGGCTGAGAGTGCCGGCTGGGGCTAAACCACGACAAGTATTAATACTACTTTTATTATTTTATTAAATCTGTTGCTATTGCAACCCATTTGAACCCACAAGTTTCCATTTTTCCCAATTTCCCTTTCTCGGCTGAGAGGGGATTTTCAGGGAATAGAGGGAATGTCAACAAATCTAGGAGGGCACATTTCCTTGTTGGCTCCCTTAATACCTGCACCAAGAAGGTATCTTCAACATGCTTCAGGAATTTCCTGGACCTGTTTTTGTCCACTCTATGTTATTCCCAGTTGATGTCTGGGAAGTTAAAATCACCCATAAGGACAACGGCAACTGATCTAGAGATATCCCTTAATTCCTTGAAGAATAATTCTTTGGTATTTTCATCCTGGCTGGGTGGTCGATAGTATATTCCCACAACAATATCCACTTTATTTGCTTTCCCCTTAATCCTT
>NW_010541459.1:0-309 GCF_000687285.1 Phaethon lepturus
AAGCGGAGACACAGCCAGCCGCGCAGCTCTATTGTAACGAACACAGACATCTTCCAAGTACATTCAGTTCACTGCCCTGCTTCCCATCCACCCCCACATTGGCGAATATGTAAATAGAGGATATTCTTAGCAGAGAGGATTCCCAAGAAAACGCCATGTCTCCTTGATGCAAGCAAGGATTTAGTATCCCGGCGTGGGGAAACACTGAGGTCTTCCTAGCGACAGGAGAGTCGGAGCCTCCGGCACTTCCTGGCACGACCAGGGATGGGGTGAGGGTTTGGGAACACTTGCTCTGCTCTTCTCTGCACC
>NW_010541459.1:654-1083 GCF_000687285.1 Phaethon lepturus
GACCCCTATTGGCCGGGGCAGCAGCGGGGGTCCTCTGGTGGGACAGCGCACTGCCAGCCTGCGACACATGGCTCCAGGACACCCCGGCTGCCAGGGAGCAGGGGACGAGACAAGGAGGCAGGGCGGGTGAGAGCCGTCTGCTTACTTGCTGTCGCCCGCGCAGCCGCCTGGCACCCGCCAAAATGGGGACCTCTCTTTCCCCTGTGGCTGCCACGCAGGGAGCATAGCAATAAATTCCCTGAGCAAAAGGCGTGTCGTGGAAGCTGTGAAATCTGGGCACAGTTTCTCCTCGACATGCCTGACAAAGATAGACACAAAACTCACGCTTTTCTCTGATGTAACGGGGGGACAGCCGGGGTGCACAACCACGACAGCCCGCAGGGCACGAGGCCTGGCTCCTCGGGGACGTGTCACTTGCTCCCGGCGGGG
>NW_010541459.1:1199-1957 GCF_000687285.1 Phaethon lepturus
ATTTCAGCCCCTGGCTCCACCCGCACCTGGGACCCGCTGCGCTGACTGGGTGCACCCAAAACCCACTCTGGGACTGAGCTTGATTCGGAAACGCACTCAGCACCTGGGCTTCCTTCAGGAAGCACGAGTTCGGGTGGGCGTTTAGTACGAAGCGCTAGGCTGGCGCACAATATCACAAGGAGGTACCAACAGCTGCATCTTTGCCGTAGTTTCTGCCCTGTCAGCGCCGTGCACTGTAGGTTGACCCAAGCTCTGCCTTACTGGGGTGTGCTACTGAGCTTGATTCGGAAACGCACTCAGCACCTGGGCTTCCTTCAGGAAGCACGAGTTCGGGTGGGCGTTTAGTACGAAGCGCTAGGCTGGCGCACAATATCACAAGGAGGTACCAACAGCTGCATCTTTGCCGTAGTTTCTGCCCTGTCAGCGCCGTGCACTGTAGGTTGACCCAAGCTCTGCCTTACTGGGGTGTGCTGCCTCTTCCTGTCCCCCCAAACCTGCCTGCAGACGCATTCGCATGCCCTTCCCCACCCTGCTGCCTGGCGGAGCTCGTCGCACGTGTGGACGTGCACTCGGAGGAAGGCACGCAGCGCACCGCGACGCATCCTCCCGACCCACAGACGCCTGCTCGAGCCTGCGCCTGGCTTGCAGAGAGCATGGCTGGTCGTGCGGGCTGCAGAGGCTCCGTTGGCCCGTGCCTAGAGCACTGACGGGCAGCTGCAGGCTGCCTGTCCTGCCCCCGCAGGCAGGGCCCCCGGCTC
>NW_010541459.1:1992-3919 GCF_000687285.1 Phaethon lepturus
CCAGCTGCACCAGCGTTCACCTCGCGGCTCCGCCGGCGGCTCCGTGCTGAAGGTCTTGCAGGACTGTTTGCAATATATGGTTTCATGCAGTTCCATGTGTGCTGCTTTTCAACATCCTACGTAATGTTTAGTCACATTTAATAACAATAAAAGTCTCCTTCACAGCCGCGTTCTGGAAAATAGGGCCGATTTTACTAAAAACAATGAATGTGAATAGTTCATGGTCTTCTCGCATTACCCAGAGATTTATCACATCTCTTGCATAATTTAATCTCTACATCTGTGGGACACAAATGTTTTACATTTCTTACATTTATGGGCAGACATCGAAAACATCTGTGCAGACCCAACGCACAAAAACATCTGGAAGACATCTCTGCCTTTTTATGACATACGTCTCCTGATCTTTTGTCTGGAACAAGTGTGCTGCTATCAGTAGTAGCTTTATATGCTGGTTACTGGGCTTCCCATTTGGGCTTTGACAGGCACAGGGGAAAATGTGATCAGCTCTGAATTTCAGCCCATTTCAGCAAGCGGGGAAGCAATTCAGGGAGCTTCCCACCCACCCACGCTGTGAGAATTTGGACCAGGATGGGAACAACGCAGCCAGGGTTTGCTGTTAAGCTTGTGGACAGGACTGTTTCCTGAAGGTTCAGGCTCGGAGCTGTGCGGAGCTGCTGCTGTCATTTCTCTGGAGTATCCCAGACTGGTGCAGCAAAGTGGCTGAGGAGGGGATTTTCTCTGCAGCCCCCAAAACAGGAGCTTGCTTGGCAGGGACTTCAGATGAGGGGGAGGCCAGCTTGCCTATAGGGACCTGGGGGGACCTTGTGGCCCCCCCAGTATTGGACGTATTGTTGCTGTTAATATCGCAGTGAGATAAGCACTTCCTACGGGTGGGATGGAAGGCAGTAACAGCACATGGAGCTCTTTTTTTCACTCTAAAGTTTCTGTACGCCTGTAGCGGTGTGTCTGAGACCCCCTGGCTGCAGCCAGGTAAGCAAAGGGAGCAGGGTATGGCCTTGGGCAGGCAGCACCCCTGGGCATGGTTTGGCTGGGGCTCACCGGACGTTCCCCTGCCTGTACCCAGGTGCGGTGCCTGGCTCAGCCCAGCCACCCTTCTCAGTTTGGAGGCAGCCGGCCTCTTCTGGGTGAAGAGAGTTTAGTCAACATTCCTAGATGTTTTAGGCCCTGCCATTTGGCCGTGGGGCTGGGGAATAGTCCCTGGCTTTTTTTATTTTAGTAGTATGTGTGAAGCCATTGTGACCCACCGATGTGCTGTTGCTCTTGCTGTTTGCATCGGAGGTTCGGCTGGGAACTTGCTGTGGTGGATGTGGTGCAGAAGATGAATCAAAAGGTTGCTCTTGCCAGCACGGGCATGATGCAGAGCAGAGGCTGATGGAAAGACCCAGAGAAGCTACTGAAGTGGGGTGATCACAAGGGTGATGGGCTGCGTGGGTTGGAGGAGGAAGGTGCGTCCTCAGAAGCGTAGCAGGGAGCCAGTGTGATCAGCTGGAGATAGTGGATAAAACATGTCATGCTGACTGATAAGGAGGAGGGAGAGCTCAGAAGAGCTTTGGGAGAGAAGCAACACCATCAGAGATGCAACAAGGGAGGCAAAGAGCACACTGGGGAATTATCGTGGCAAGTACAAATGGCTGCCAGCAGTTATCACCTCACGTGTGTTTAATGTAAAAACTTGCTTAAGCAAAACTGAAAGCTTGGTGGAAACCAAATGATGAAAGTCTCCTCGTGTCTCTGCTCTGCTCTAGGTCATGCATGCCAGATACGAACCCTGCGTGATGCCTGTTAGTCCTTTAGTACTGGTCCAGTGTGGTCTGGTCAGTGGTGCTGGGCTGGGATGAGCAAAGGCTGCTGCCTTCTGCCTGGAGGGAGACCTGAAAAACACGGCTGGCGTAAACAGGCCCAG
>NW_010541459.1:3939-15785 GCF_000687285.1 Phaethon lepturus
TGGCCCAGGATGGAGTCCTGGTCACCTTCCCTGACCTGTCAGTGGCATTTGCTGCAGGGTGTCTGTGCCGCAGTGGTGCATGGAGACTGTGGCAGAGGGGAGCAGTGCCCCATCTTCTACCACCCTCAGGAAGACAGGTCAGCCATGGTGCCCCTGCACCCTGTTGTTGCTTTCCTTAGGGCCTGGTCATGTACAGAGGTTTCCAGGGTGGCACAGGCTGCCTGGAAAGCCTGGCTGAGATTAACATGAACGGGCACAGGGGCATGTGTCTCTCTTGGACGTTCATGGAACTCCGGGCCCATCCTGCAGAGTGCTGTGCACACTCCGTCAGGTTCTGCGCACGAGCAGGTCTGTGGCTGGTGCACCCGCACCGTGTAGAGCTTGCAGCTCCTGGCACCAAGCCCTAAGGCCGTCCTCTGCTCCCCTCCCTCGCACGCTCCTACCCTCTGCAGATACGTTCCGCAGGCCTGGTGCCTGGGCAGGCAGGGGCATGGTGATGTCCCTGTGATGTCTTGGGCTGACGGCCCACCCTGAGCCACCGAGAGAGGAGGAGAGGGTGGCAGACAGCACCGCGTCACTGGGGATTTGAAACACAGGAAACGCCAAGTGTTCCCCTTGCCTTTGTGTGAGAGTCTGAGGGGCGGCAGTGGCACACTGTGAGCAGGCCAAGATACTCATGGCCTCTGGGTTTGTTGGGGAGATGTGGGTTTGCCTGGAAATTCCTGAACTAGCACTACGGTTGGCGCACAGCGGAGGGAGGCAGCCAGCTCCTCCAGCCTGCGAGCTCTGCCCTTGTCCCTGCTGACACCCGCACAGAGTTCTGAGCAATGGTGGATGCAACCCAAGAACGGGCTCCAGGCTGCCTGTAGCCAAAGGTTGCACCAGGAGAGCTGCCCTGCCACAACGGGGCTCTGCACCGTTCAGGCTAGCGGTGACCGAGGGGGGCTGCTCCCTGTGTGCAGGGCTGCTGAGGGCTGCTGGGCCCCGAACACATCTGCCTCACCCGTTCCAAACCAGTCTGCAGAGTGCATGCAGGCAGGCCTTCCCGGAGCTTCACACTGTGCCACCCCGAAACACCTGCTCGCTTGGGTGTGCTCACCCAGCCCTGCGCACAGCTCATGAGCGTGTGCTCGCTTGGGTGTGCTCACCCAGCCCTGTGCACCGCTCATGAGCGTGTGCTCGCTTGGGTGTGCTCACCCAGCCCTGTGCACCGCTCATGAGCGTGTGCTCGCTTGGGTGTGCTCACCCAGCCCTGTGCACCGCTCATGAGCGTGTGCTCGCTTGGGTTTCATGAGCGTGTGCTCACTTGGGTGTGCTCACCCAGCCCTGTGCACAGCTCATGAGCGTGTGCTCACTTGGGTGTGCTCACCCAGCCCTGTGCACCGTTCGTGAGCGTGTGCTCACTTGGGTGTGCTCACCCAGCCCTGCGCACCGTTCAGCACAGATTTGAGCACTCAAAAGCATCATCCAGGTCCGCTGGATAGGTGATGAGCTGGGAAGGTGACTCTCCACCAAGCAACCCCTTCTGATGTCGAAAAAATTCTGTTGTGTTCCAAATAAAAAGTCAATATATCATTTTTTCTCTCACAGCTTGGCACTTTAAAAAAATGTTCAAGTCAGAACAGAAAAAACTTTATATTTCAGAAAATTTGAAATGTTTCACATGAGTTTCGGTCCTTTTTTTTTTCCATCAAAAAAAGCCCAAAACAAAATGCAGCAATATCTGAAACTTCAAACAATGTGTCATTGTGAGAGGAACACATGGAAAGGTTTTGCCCAGATGTATGTATGGGAGTTCTTTCAACGTCTTCAAATTTATACCTTTCTCATTTTTTAGCAAGCAAAATAAAAATAGTCAGTATGTTCTTGCATGTTTGAATTTTGCCAGATCTGCATTTTCCAATGCCAAAATGTTTTACTCAAATTTTGTGAATAAATTCCCAAACTTTTCTGATTGTCTAGGCAATTTCATTTGCCTGCATTCTGATATAATGTGGAATTACATGAACAGATGTTATTTTTCCATGGGACGTGATGTGTAAACTCAGAATTTTGGAGATGTATAATTCCATTAAATGTAGCTGAATTTTCCCAAAGATAACTGGTTATGAGCTCTTACTCGAAAATGAAGTGGCTTGAACTCCTGAATGGTGGCTTTGAGGAGCTTTTCATCATGAATAAAGCAAAATATTTTTCCCGAAGCCTGTTCTGAGGAATTGCTGACCTCTTTAAGCTGAGTGCTTGCAAAATCTTCGAGTGGAAGCAGACATCCTGGCAGTCAAATCTGGGGTCTGGCAAACTCTGAGCCATGAAGGGTTTACAGCAGAGAATTGATCGGCATTACCTGTCTGTGCTAATCACAGAGCTTGTGTTTTCCATGGTTTTTTGGTCATACTTCTGAATTCCAGGATGGAAATAAGAAATCAGCACAGTAGCTTTTTCCACCTTCCTCCACAAGTAGGGGGAACATGCCGCCCACACCATGGCTTGAATAGCGAGGAGGTACTGGCAGGGGAAAGACAGAAGTGTCCGTATCGTGCCTAATTTCAAGACATACCGCAGGAGCCAAGGCCAGGGCTGGATATCGCCGGGGTGGTGAAGGTCGTAATGGAGGTCCAGAGCAGCAGTGTGGGCCTGCTGCTGCTGATGGAGGGCTATTGCTGATGCAGTCTGCTCCTTACCACGGAATAATTCACCCCCAACCAGGACCACATCTGATTATATCAGCAGGATTGGACCCTTGGTTGTACCAGCAGAGGCTGACTTGTACGTCCTCCTCAACCTGGGCCAGTGCCTGCAGGCTGGAGCAGAGCCCAGGGCTTTGGCAAGCGTCGATGGCTATCTGGCTCCTGAATCGCAGCTTTAAGATGACAAAAATTTGCTGCCAAAATGCAGCCAACTCCCAAAGAATGCCCTCCAAATCCCCAAGATGACAGGTCAAGGTGACAGAGCCAGCCTTTCCGTGCCGACGCAGCAGGGACTGGGAGTGGGATAGTCCCCTGGTCCAAAGCGCTGTGAGGACCAGGAGGTTGGGGACATGCCCATCTCAGCCTCCTGCAGAGATGGGGCCTACAGGGCTTTGGGAGCTGGCAGGAAAGATATAGTCAGAACTGAGACTTGGCAGGATAGGTCTGCAGGAGGAGAGCTCCCTGGGGGCAGCCACTGCTCCCCCCAGACACAATACTCCACTGCTTCCAAGCACATTTTTCTCAGGCAGTGCTGGATAATCTACGGGAATGTTAAACACCAAAATGAGCAACAAGCCTGGCTGGAATTTCTCTGCAGGACAAGCAATGATCTCGTGTTCCTCTCCAGGGGTAAGAAAAGGGTAGTGGAAGAGGTCAGTGTTCCCAGGTCACCCAAGTGGCTCAACCCATGTTGAAAGTGCCTTGGACGCTTTAGGGGTTGAATAGTCCAGGTGAGAGGACACTGGCAAAACCACTTCTGTGCATGTTGCTACCTCGCTTCACTGTTGGGAACTGCAATTCTCCTGCAAGGTATGAAGATTGCTGAGTCTGCCTTGGAAAAGGCTTTTGTGCCCCCAGTGCCCCCAGTCTGCCCTGTCCCCTTCCACAGCTAGGTCCTGTGCCAGGGCAGTGGGATACTCAGCAGGAGGAGAGGAGGATCACAGAATCACAGAATCATCAAGATTCTTAAGAATTTAAATTTGCACCAGTTTTAAATCCACAGAATTTAAGAATCATTAAGATTCTTAAGAATCATTAAGATTCTTTTTTTCTTAAGGAAAAGACCTTTAAGATTGTCAAGTCCAACCATCAACCCAACACCCACTAAACCATGTCCCCAAGTGCCACGGCTACAAGGTTTTTGAACACCTCCAGTGATGGTGACTCCACCACCTCCCTGGGCAGCCTGTTCCAATGCTTGACCACTCTCTCAGTAAAGAAATTTTTCCCAACATCCAGTCCAATCCTCCCCTGGTGCAACTCAAGGCCATTTCCTCTCTTTCTATCGCTGGTTACTTGGGAGAAGAGACCAACACCCACCTCATCACAACTCCCTTTCACATAACTGTAGGTCACCTCCTCCCAGCAAAGTCATTCTCTCCCCTGGGAGAAGGGGTTAGGTGTCCCTCCATGGTGGTTCCCATCCCCATCCCAGCATCCATGATGTTGGACAGGGACACTGCGTTCTGGATCCCAAAAAGCTTGGGGCACAAGAACAGCACCTCCAGTCACCCAGAAATGACTGGGCTCTGCTGCCACTTGTCTTCCCTGCTCACACTCAGGAACAAGCAGTGCCTGACCCAGAGTCATCTGCCATCTCATGGCTGGGGGACATGTCCCCTGCAAGGGTATTTCTCCTTCTGAAGCGAAGCCAGGGCTCAGGGTGCGGCGGGCAGGAGTTTGGGACCCCGGTCACCGTGCACCTGCAGCACGCCAGGCAGGTGATGTACGACTGGTGCAAACAGGGTCCCCGGTCTCCACGAAACTTGTGACCAGGTTGATTGCTGCTGTCCACCCCTGTGCCCTGCGCGTGTCCGAGGGACGTGGTGGCATACACCTTCCAGCACTGCAGCATGGAGGCACATCCCGTCAAGGCCAGAAGCCTCCAGGGGAGGCTATGGGGAGGTAGTGTGGAATTAGTATTTTTCTTCCACAAAAACATAGCGTTTTCATCTTTTTAATAAAGTGTTCCTGTTTACATGGGAATATGACAGGGGTTGTTTATTTATTTGCTTTTAATAACTGAGAAATGTTTACTTCTGAAGGGTTCTCCTGGTTTTCTTCCATGAAAATGCTCCCAAAAGTTCAAGGGGAGAAAGATGAGGTGTTTGTTTTGGTTTTTTTCATTAAAATTTCTGCTTTGAAAAAAAATCTTCAGTAAGGGACGAAATATCTGCCCAGTCCTGGGGATCAGTGCTGTGTGACAGATCTCTCCAGTGCCCATCGGAGCTGCAGGTATTTGAAAACAAGCGGCAGCTCCCTGGTTTGCGACATGTTTGGGGCGCTGGGACTGGCGCGTTGAGGTTGTTCGTGCTCTGAGACGCTCCAGGAAACCTCCCTCGGATTCTTGGCGCGGGCCTGGGCTCTGTGATCTGGCATTGACCCCCTGAAAGGCACATGGAGGCTCATTATCATTTGCTGACCCAACTCCTGTTTTCATTCCTCATGACAGGAATCTGCACAGTGTTTAATGCAAACAGAGGAAACACATTTATTGCCCTTTCTAAAAAATTCTGATGTTTCAAAGCCATGTTCAGAGAGCCGGAGCAACAAAATTCTTCTGTCTTTGCAACCCCTGCTCCGAATACTTTATGCTCTCTGGTTGGGAAAACATCTTAAAAAAATCTGCCTAGGAGATATTTCTTTTCACGTACTGGACCTTCACCGAGGGGCTGCTGGGCTTGATGTAAGGTCAGTTGTACTGTCTGCTCACAGGAACAGTCAGTTCTGTGCAGGAAACTGTGTTTCTGCTGTAATTCTCCCATGCAGAAACCAGATTTGACAGCATCTTGATCTTCTCGTGGGCTTAGCCAGATGTGTAGGTCTCAACTAGCCTGCATGGCTGTAGGGCTGGCCGTCCTCAGCCAGCATTCCAGCAAATGCGGGTTTTTCAGACTTTTAGAAGAGTAAATAATGATTACAGCATTGCTAATAGTTAACACTATTAACACTATTTAACACTAAATAGAAAGCCAACCCAACCCCAGAGTCAGCTGAGCTGCAACGGGCTCCAGCAGACTTCAGGAAGAAGTCTGGGATGGGGATCGAGTGCACCCTTAGCAAGTGTGCAGATGACACGGAGGTGAGTGGTGTGGTTGGTACTCTAGAGAGAAGGGCTGCCATCCAGAGGGACCTTGAAAGGCTCGAGAGGTGGGCCCATGCGAACCTCATGAACTTCCATACGGCGAAGTGCAAGGTCCTCCACCTGGACTGGGACATTCCCAAACATGGATACAGTCAGGGGCATGAAGGGATTAGAGCAGCCCTGCCGAGAAGGGCTCGGGAGTATTGGTGATTGAAAAACTGAATATGAGCTGGCAATGTGCGCTTGCAGCCCAAAAAGCCAACTGCATCCTGGGCTGCACCAAAAGAAGCATGGCTAGCAGGTCAAGGGCGATGGTTCTCCCCCTCTACTCTGCTCTCATGAGACTGCAGTGCTGCGTCCAGCTCTGGAGCCCTTAGGACAGGACAGACATGGACCTGTTGGAGCGGGGCCAGAGGAGGACTCAAAAATGTTCAGAGGGCTAGAACAGCTCTGCTGTGAGGACAGGCTGGGAGAGTCGGGGGTGTTTAACCTAGAGAAGAAAAGGCCCTGGGGAGACCTTACACAAGGCTTCAGTACTTAAATGGGGCCTACATGAAAAATGGGGAGGGATTCTTTATCAGGGAGTTTAGTGATAGGATGAGGGGTAACAGTTTTAAACAGAAAGAAGGTGAATTTAGATTAGATATTAGGAAGAAATTCTTTACTGTGAGGGTGGTGAGACACTGAAACAGGTTGTGCAGAGAAGTTGTGGATGCCTCCTTCCTGGAAGTGTTCAAGGCCAGGCTGGATGGGACTTTGACCAACTTGATATAGTGGAAGGTGTCCCTGCCCATGGCAGGGGGGTTGGAACTAGAGGACCTTTAAAGGTCCCTTCCAACGCAAACCATTCTATGATTCTAAGAAGCACCTCAGCATAGCAGCACTGGAAAGATGCTCCCCTCTTGAGAGCCTTTCTCCACTTCTGCATCCATCTCCAATCCTCGATTTCAGTCCCTCCTCTGAGGGCTTTGACTACAGCTTTCTCACAGGATCACAGCTTAAAAGAGCTCCAGTATTCACTGAATCCCCATCAGGACACTGTTGCATGAAGGACAGACAGATCACTTCTCCAAGACACTGTGATGTTGGGGTCTCCCACGTGATATGATGGGTGCTTATGGCCAACAGTAGTTAGGAGGGCTACAGCATGCCTGTTATCAATGCGCTCAAGGAAGCAGGGCTGAATTGCTTTGTGTGAAGCTCCCAGATGATGTTCAATGAGTGCTTTCAGCAGCAGCTAGATGAAACTCAGCATCAAAGAGGCTTTGGGGGTTTTACAGAGGGCAAAAGGCTTCCAGAATAAGACTTCTCCAGCTTGTAAACACTGTAACAAAGTGGATTCAGATCTAATCTTATACCCATTTTACTCTGGTTTAATACCACTGACTGATGTGGAATTAGACCTTATAGGCTCAGATGAGATCAAGGTATCATCCCGTCAACACAGACTGCGGGGCATCCTCTGCCCTGGCAGGGGTACAGCGAAAGGGGAGCCTGGCCACGGTGTCATTTCCCCTGCCCTGTGCTGGCACAGACCTTGGGACCTGCCCCAATGATTTGCAATCTGAGGCAGATGTGAAAGGAAAAGACTATTATTTTAATCAAATTAGAGCTCTGTGCATTGCTGCTTAGAGCAGCCTAAAGGATAATGCACTGTTTTGAGGGTGCTGCACTGCCATAAGTGCTGTGAACTGTTAAATCATGTCAGGAAGCCAATTTTGAGCAACTTCAAACACATCTGCCATCTTTAAGGGTTTCGTAATTTCCAGTTTATCACAGCAGAGCAATTTACACTTGCACCCTTGCAGAAACTGAGAAATACCATTTAAATATTCAGCATGTCAGTCCACCTAGCATTTGCTGGGCCTGCCAGAAAGACTCAGTTGCTTCCTTGAATGCTGCAGCATCACAGAACTTTGGCAGTAAGCTGGTGCTTCTGGTAGGTCTGGGCTGACACAGCTCTGCTTTTTGCTGTACAAAAGAAATCTTAGTCCAGAAGATAGCAGCAAGTCTTCAACCAGGTGAATGGCGGTTTGCTGTAGCTCCGGGATGCCTGTTTGTGGGACAGGGTGGAAGCAAAAGTTTCCTCTGGATACAGGCGTGTTGGCACAAGACCTCACAGCTGCGTTGCTCACCTTGTGCCCAACATAGGAACATGGGCTGCTCAGGGGTTTGCCTTTTCTCCAGGTCACCCCATGGCTCCTGTGTCTGCAGGATCACTAGGTGCACTGGTGCTGATAGGAGCCTTGCAAAGAGTTCTGTCTCTGCTAGCCCGTGACTATTTGTTATTACCAGTTGACTTTCTAAGGGGGGGGTCTGACAGTGATGGGCAGCACTGCTAGTCTGTCTTGCTTACAAAAAGGGTTTAGGAGCACACAGCTCAAAATCCCTGCTCTTCAGTTGAGTGAATTGTGTATCTTACCAGGACTGCAGATGAAATAAAGTGCTGTCATGCCGAGAGTTGCTTCGCAGTCTTACCCTGTCCTCAACATAAAGATTAAGGGAAGCAGTTCTGGTTCAAGTGTTTAAGTGGGTGCCTGTATAATTGAATTTCATGCTTGTTCATTCCCTCTGAAGTGGTGTACGCAGGCAGTCACCTGAAAGGGGGAAAATCTTGCTCAAACCCTCTATGAACTTTCCTACATTCAGTGAAATTTTTAATAATGGGTAAATCCTGCTTCAGATCCCTTTGACTGTGGGAAGCTGATGAGAGAGGGGTTCTTTTTGTAAATGTATCTGAGGACAAGGGAACATTATGATCTCCTTATGTCCAAATGACCTGAAATGTTTTGCGCATATCAGAAGTGATGCGTGCATATAAATTAATTGTGGTCATTTTCTGTCATTAAGTAATAGAGTGAGACACATGCACAGGTCTCCTCTGGCCGCCCAGCCCTTGTGAGAAGCTTCGATATCTTCAGATGAAAGCTCCTGAGTAAGCACCAACCGAAGTCATTTGCAACCATTGACCATCAAAGCCTTTGAAACCGCGCACCTGAACTGCCTGTTGAGATGGTGCCATTGGTCTCCCCATGGGCGCTTGTGCTCTGATGGCATCCATGGGCCATGTGTGGGCATCATGTCACAATGCTTCTCTGGGGACATCATGAGCTCTATGGCTGTGAGGTGTATCGGCCAAGCAGCGTCACACCGCTGCAGTCCCGTGTCTGGTCCACATCGGCCACTAGTGAGTTGCAATAGGGTGCAGGGTTTTCATACATCAGGACCTCCAGTATATGGCACCAACGGGTAAATGGTGACTGGGGAGGATGCTCACACACTAATTTATTGTCTTCCTTGCCAGCTGGCAGGACCATTGGTGCACTTGGCCATGGTGGCCAGCAGGATGAGGTTCATCCCACCTCCTCTTTGTGAGTGCCCATCTGCAGCCGCAGAACAGCTGAACTGAGCCCACTGGACGCACGTGCAGTGGGTTTGATAGCTGGAAAGCAAAACAACAACAAGAGCAGAGGGAAGGCACACTTGTGTGTGCTCAGATGGACAGGCAGAATGGCCAGGGATCCTGCTCAGAGAGCACAGCATTGCCGGGCACTGAGGCAAGGGGGTTTGCAGGCAGCAGGAGCATGGGTTGTGGTCAGTCTGCCACAATGACATGTTGAGCATGGGGAGCTGGGGTCTCACGCTGCCCTTGGGTTTGTTCTTACTAATTCCATAGGCTGGCTGGAACTAGTGGCAATTAGAAACCACTGACGTCCCCCACAAGTGCATTTGTGGTCAATATAAAGGCAGTAGTTCTTGTGCCACCCTTGTCCAGCAAGTGGAGTATCTCCTTCCCCTGCAGAGGTTAATGCAGATATGCTGACAGGGGAGATTCTATTCCCTCCCAGATTCTTTTTTGGGGCTCAGAAAGTCAGGCTTTCTGCTTCTTTCCAGACAATATTTAAGGAAATCTCCCCTGCTTTCCATGGCTGCAGTGTGCACAGCACAATCCTGCAAACTCAGCTTGGCAGAGCCAGGAGTTTTTCCAAAATAGGAGCATGTAGCAAAGACCAAGGTCCTCACCATGACCTGCAAGCTGTAAACCCTTCTTCAAATCTTTCCTTACAGTTCAGACCCTTTCAACCCAGCTGTCTCCCATTTCTCCATTTCTTTCTGGTGTCGCCTAGAGGGCAATTTTGGGTGGTATCACACCTAAAGGATGGGATCCGCCCAGTGTCACTTTCCTCAGTGCTGACACGATGGGCTGCCTGTGCCCTTCAGGTTCAGAGCTGTGTGCTCACCCGAGGAAAACCCTTTCCAGTCCAGCTGAAATGTGGTTTTGGGGCTTGATGCCTTGTGCTTTGTGCCTTGTGCTATGCCCAAAATGAGATGGTGATATAGCATGGGGCAACTGGTGAGCTCTAGGGTCTCCTGGTTGAGTATATTCCCCTTGGTGTGTGCTTTAACATATATACATATATGCATATGTACATGTGTATATAAATATATTCACTGCATTCGTGATTTCAGATCTTGTATCCTTTCTGGGTCACCTCCGTGCTTCCAAGGTGATGCAGAGTTTGAGGTCCCTGTGTGGCCATGTCTGTTTGCTTCATGGAGAGCTGCCAGAGCCTACTCCTGCCTCTTCACTTTGAGGCAGTAAGACGGCAGCACTGGCGGCAGTGAGGATGAGGATGATTATGGTGCACTGCTGCAGGGCTACAGCAGGGCAGATCCCGCTGAGGATCCCAGCTGCGTTTGTTCTGTGGTGCCCAAGGAAGACACAGGTACCCAAAGGAGCTTCCCTGGCACACCCAGAACGTCTTAGGGAGCTCAGTAAGGTTCAGCATAACCCCAGAAAGTCACTACATATCTGGAGTGCAGAGACACATGGCAGTCATGGCATCTTCCCTGTTCCTCCTCCCCGATCCCATGCCTGTATGTTATCCTGGCATGCCATTAGCACTTCTTTTCAAGATTGTTGAAGAACAAGCAGTTTGGTCAAACGTGGAAGCTCTGCATTTCTGTTTCTGTGCATGTTTGTCTCCGGGCCCTGAGTGAGTGCTGGTGGCAGGTCAGGATCTGTGTGTGTGTGTAGGTGTGCGCATATCCCGTGAGTGTGCGTAGGGAAGGGGATTTAGCGGTGTGGAGGGGATTGCACTCACTCAGGCGTTAAGGATGTGTATTGGTC
The DNA here is from genome assembly GCF_000687285.1 of Phaethon lepturus. Taxonomy (NCBI): domain Eukaryota; kingdom Metazoa; phylum Chordata; class Aves; order Phaethontiformes; family Phaethontidae; genus Phaethon; species Phaethon lepturus. The sequence goes on from NW_010541459.1 coordinate 14,843, forward strand.
ATGACGGGCTTTTGGGCATGTGTTTGTGAGAGAGTTATTTAAGACTCTTTGCTTAGAGGAGTGAATCAACATCACTTGCAAGAGCAAGCTCTGTAGCAGAGGTGTTCATCTGCCCTGGTCCTGCCGCTCTGCCCACTGCCTGGCGTTTAGCTCCTGTAGCAAAACCTGCCTGCGTAAGCAGGCTGTGGGGAGATGAATCCATGGGACAGGATTCATGGGGCTTGTGCCACAGAGAGCTTTGGGTAAGAGATGTGCCCTACACCCAGAGGCTGGAATCAGTCGGAAGCAAGTACAGACACAGAGTCAGGGTCTTCGCCAGAAAGGTCAAAAGCTGAGGCTGTTCCCAGTAAAATGAGACAAAAATTATCTGACCGTTGGCAGAAAGAAAAGGTAATTTTTTGCCCATTGTGGCATTTGGGCAGCCGGGAGCAGCGAGGAATCCAGAGGGATGACAGGGCTGCAGATATCTTGGCAGGGAAGAGCTGATGCTGTTGATAGAGCAAGATGCTGGAGAGGTGAACTCCCCAGTGCTTCCTGCTGCCTACGCAGAACTGGGGGAACTGGGAGACAGAGGTGTGTGGTGTTGATATTGGCCAGACACCAAGAGATTTCCTGTTCTTCGGAGATCCCTTGTCAGCAAACCACAGCTCTGCAGGCAGCAGCAGGCAGTAGCATGGCGAGTCCGTCCTGCAGAGCAGGGGTCTGCAAGGCCAGGCTGCCACCGGTGCGCGGGAGGGGACGGCTGCTCGCAGCAAACTGCCCAGTCTGGGGGGCCTGTGGGAAGCGGACACCGCTGCAGCAAGCGCCAGCCGGTCCTGTGGAGGTCAGGGGAGGGAGGCAGCACAGGCAGGTTTCACATTTCTCCCAGCTGTTTTTCTACCCTCTCACGTTCTTCCCCCCAATCTGCCCCCACCACCACGGAAGCAGGATGCTCCATCGGGGG
>NW_010541460.1:0-1294 GCF_000687285.1 Phaethon lepturus
AGCCCCCCCAAAACACCCCTCAGGCTCCTCAAACACCCCTCAGCCCCCCCTAAACAGCCCCTAAAATACCCCGCGCCGCCCGTCTCGCCCCCTCCAGGTACATCGTGTTCGAGGGCGAGGAGGGCCAGGACGCGGGGGGCCTCCTGCGGGAGTGGTACATGATCATCTCCCGGGAGATGTTCAACCCCATGTACGCCCTGTTCCGCACCTCGCCGGGTGACAGGGTCACCTACACCATCAACCCCTCCTCCCACTGCAACCCCAACCACCTCAGCTACTTCAAGTTCGTGGGGCGCATCGTGGCCAAGGCCGTCTACGACAACCGTCTCCTCGAGTGTTATTTCACCCGTTCCTTCTACAAGCACATCCTGGGCAAGTCTGTCCGGTGAGGAGCTGGGGTGTCAGGGGGGTGTTAAACCCCCTTCTTGGGGTGTCGGAACACCCTCACAGGGTGCGGAACCGCCTGGTGTGGGGTCTTGAACCACCCTCACGGGGTGTAGCACACACCCATGGAGTGTTGAACCCCCTTTTTGGGGTGTTGGAACAGCCTCACAGGGTGCTGAACTGCCTGGTGTGGGGTCTTGAACCACCCTCACGGGGTGTAGAACACCCCCATGGAGTGTTGAACCCCCTTTTTGGGGTCTTGAACCCCCTCGGAGGGTGTTGAACCTCCTGGTGGATTGTTGAACCACCCTCACCGGGTGTAGAACCACCCCTGTGGGGTGCTGGGGTGTTCAGCCTCCTGCTGGGGTGTTGAATTCCCTTCTTGGGGTGTTGAACCATGCTCTCACAGGGTGTAGAACAACCCCATGGGGTGCTGAACCCCCTTTTTGGCGTGTTGAACACTTTTTGGGGTGTTGAACACCCTCTTGGGGTGTTGAACCCTGGTTTTGGGGTGTTGAACCCCCCTCACGAGGTATAGAACCACCCCCATGGGGTGCTAGGGTGTTCAACCTCCTGGTGGGGTGGGGTGGGGTGTTGAACCACTCTCACGGGGTGTAGAACACCCCCATGGGGTGTTGAACCCCCTTTTTGGGGTCTTGAACCCCCTCGGAGGGTGTTGAACCTCCTGGTGGGGTGTTGAACCCCCTCTTGGGGTGTTGAACCCTGTTTTTGGGGTGTTGAACCACCCTCACGGGGTATAGAACCACCCCCATGGGGTCATCAACCTCTTGGTGGGGTGTTGAACCTCACGGAGCCTGGGAACTTCCCCCCCGCCCCGCTGCGCCGAAGCCCCAGACGAGGTGCCGAGGCCCCTCCCCGGGGTGCCAAGCCCCCTCCCCGGGGTGCCGAG
>NW_010541461.1:0-5652 GCF_000687285.1 Phaethon lepturus
TCGCAGGGGGCGGTTCAAGCTTCACTTCTTACCTGGGCATCCTAAATGGGTCCTTATTAAACATCCCCAAAGGAACTGAATGGAAATGGGCTTCTGTGGGTGATTTTGCTGTAGAGCTTGGACTTCTTAAGATGTTTTTGGGGAGTGGTGTCTTGCTGATGTGGGAAACAAATAGGCTGTGTATGAAAAGAATTATGTAAAGGCCCATCTCACCTGTCCTGAATGTTTGCAATAATAGCATTTGAGCTTGTCCTGGGTAAACGTGAGTAGAGCCTTAACATATGTTGTTTGGTTTTGATGCAAGCTGCCATGAAAATTCTGGGAAATACGAGTATTAACTGTGTCTGTTACATTACCGCTTAGCAAAACACAAGAGTGAGTGGCCTTTTTAAAAGAGGAAATATACTGTGCTGCTATAATGTCTTCTCATTCCTGTGCTGTAGTAAGCTAATGAAATTCAGTACTTGTGTTTGTTTCTTTTTTTCAAGATAGCCATGTCATTTCAGTGTTTTTTAAATGGAGACTAATGCTTCCCTCAGTTTACAGCTTCAAAGGAACAGGGTTTTCCACCTGCTGGTTCCCACTGAGTCCCATGCCTGCCAATGGTTTGTTAACTAATACTGGGCTGGGAGTCCATGTTAGCATGGTGAATGCTTACCACTCAGTTCTTCTGACAACAAGATGAGAGTTGGGTTTTTTGTTGGTTTTTTTGGTTTTGTTTTTTTCTTGGGTCTTTTTTTCCACAGAGTAAGTGCATTAAAACTTCCAGGTCAGTTTAATGTTGTTTTTATTTAGGATCTTTGGACTGATTTTTGGAGCTGGGAGGTTTGTTTTAGTATAGTGATTTTGGAGCAGTTTTATTGCTACCTAAATGTGGTAGGTGCCTTCTGGTAACCTTTTAGTTGTTTTGAATGTTCAGCTTTGTTTAGCAGACCTTTGGGCTTACTAGGAATTTTCTGGGGCCACACATATAACATAGCATATAACATGCTTTGATAGTATAGCATAGGCATATTTCCCATGTGTCTTTTTTAAATCAGTATCTATTTTGCCTTTACCCTACGCACCTGTTCTATGTGAGGCTGTAGGTTGCGAAGATAAGTAGGTAGGATGCTCTCCTGATTTCCTCTTTGGTGTAAGGTCAGATTAAAGTTCAACTGCATTTCTTAATTGCAGTGTAGTTTATTTGCAATCAAGTGCTTCTTTTGTAGATTGTCCCTGAACCTGCATGTGATGTGTGCTGCATTCTGAGCTTGACCTTTGTTTTTAGCATGACTATAAGGGCTGCCTCTGTGTGCTTGCAGACTGTTCATGTGTCTCTTAGTAGTTTAACAAACAACTCACTGTAAGTCAGAGCCGATTTTCGCCAGCAAAGGGAAGTGCTCCCTGGCAGTATTTCTATGCGTCAAATGGTTAGTTCTGCAAACAGCTTCAGGGAAGACTAATGAGAGCAGGGGAATGAGGATTCAGCCTCTCAAGTACTGTAGTTGTTGAGGTGTAATGACTGCATTTCACCATAGTATGGAGTGGACTGTAGCAGAACTGAGCCTGTTTAGGTCTTGTTTCTTTTGCTCTTTCAGCCATGAAGTAATCAACATCAATCTGAAGAACAAACCTGACTGGTTCTTTGAGAAGAACCCTTTTGGGCTGGTTCCTGTTCTGGAGACCAGCAAGGGCCAGCTGATATATGAGTCGCCAATCGCTTGCGAATATTTGGATGAAGCATTTCCAGGGAAGAAGTTGATGCCTTCAGACCCATATGAGCGAGCCTTTCAGAAGATGCTCTTGGAACACTTCTCAAAGGTACTGTGTGATCTGGGTGGGATTGTGTTTCTTACTTTACTATAGCGCTAAAACCTGCACCTCTGTTGCCAATGCTGCTTTTGTCCCTTAAGAGAGAGGTCTTGTGCCTGGAAGAAGCATTTAAATAACCAAAGGGGTTATTTGGGGTCTCTTGCTGTGAGCGTGTACAAACCACTGTGCAACTGAGTTGCTCCCAGCATTTATGTATGGGGATGGATTCAGGAAGACAGCCAAGCTAGTGACAATATATATGAATGAGGCAGTATTTTGAGCATCCTGCAATAGAGGAAAAGTTAACAGACCAAATTAGCTGAATGCTTGAGACCTAGACAGTGACAATTTTGATCTAAGCCTTTCTGTACAAAGTACTGCAGGAGAGTGCCTGACAGAGAGCTTACAATCATGTACAAGAGATGGCAGGTGGCTGTAGACATGGGACATGTGTAAGGAGACTGGTTTTGTATCTCAGTAGGGGTTGGAGGTGGACACTGTGGCTGACTGGAAGTAACCTCTCTGTACCCTAAACATAGATAATAAAAGCAAGTGCTTTGAAGGGTCTAGGAGGTGAATGAAGTCAGCTTGGATATGAGGCAGCAGAGGAGAGGAAGCCATGGAAGCTGCAAAGAGATGTGGACAAAGAAGGGAGGAGATACTTATAGAATCATAGAATGGTTTGGGTTAGGAGGGACCTTTAAAGGCCATCTAGTCCAACTCCCCTGCAATGAGCAGGGACATCTTCATCTAGATCAGGTTGCTCAGAGCCCCGTCCAATCTGACCTTGAATGTTTCTGCACATGGGGCACCTACCACCTCTCTGGGCAACCTGTGCCAGGGTTTCACCACCTTGATTGTGAAAAATTTCTTCCTTATATTTAGTCTAAATTTACCCTCTTTTAGGTTAAAATCATTACTTCTTGTCCTAGTGCAACAGGCCTTGCTAAACAGTCTGTCTTCATCTTTCTTGTAAGCCCCCTTTCAGTCCTGGAAGGCTGCAATAAGGTCTCCCTGGCGCCTTCTCTTCTCCAGGCTGAACAACCCCAACTCTCTGAGCCTTTCTTCATAGGAGAGGTGTTCCACCCTTCTGGTCATTTTTGTGGCCTCCTCTGGACCTACTCCAACAGGTCCATGTCTGTCTTGTGCTGAGGGCTCCAGAGCTGGATGCAGTACTGCAGGCGTTGTCTCACCAGAGCAGAGGAGAGGGAAAGAATCCCCTCCCTCGACCTGCTGGCCACACTTTTTCTGATGCGTCCCAGGATATGGTTGGCCCTCTGGGCTGCGAGCGCACATTGCCGGCTCATGTCCAGCTTTTCATCCACTGGTACCCCTAAGTCCCTCTTGGCAGGGCTGCTCCATTTACATCAAGCCCTTCTGAATAGGCATGATGGGAAGAGGGTTATGGGGAAGCATGTTATAAGAAATGAAACGTGCACTGAATGTTGGTTGTATGAATGACGAGATCTTAGAAAAATGTTTGTCTGTGAGCTTTTTAGAATGTAAATTAGTTAAGCTTGGCCACTGGGCAACTTTCTGGTACTACATGCTAATTTCTCTAGCAATTACCAAATTAGAAAATGCACAGGTTTGTAGAAGGCTGCATATTTCTTTCTTAAAGTATCTTAAATGTTAATAATTGAAGTGCATTTGGATTTCAGAAATGTGTAACTAGGCAAAGAGTACCACTCTGTAGTTGTCACTGCGTTGCCACTTGTGCAAATGGGAAACATGCCCTTCTTTTCATGGTTCTTATCTTATTACAAGACTAAAAATCGTTAGTATTTGCATTCATTCTTCTTGTAAGCCTTTGCTTTACCTTTTCTGAAGTAGAAAATATTTTTATTAATGAACTTTATTTAACTCTTTAAAGTTAAAGATTCAAGATTTAACTTGCATCTAGTATCTGAACATCTTAAGCTCTGAGTGATTTGTATTATTGTAATAGGAACATTAAAACCTTTGTCCTTTCCTTTGTATAGATAACACCCATAGTTTTCAAGTATTTTGTGGCAGTCAAAGATGAGCAGGACACCTTGGCACTGAAAGCAGAGATTGCTGAAAAGTTTGGCAAACTTGAAGAGGTAAGAGTATTCAATGATAAATGAGTGGGTTGCCAGTCATTGTACGATCCCCTTTTTGTTTCATGCTTTGGCCTTTGGAGCTGTATCTCTTCTTGTTCTGTTGGTAGTTATAGCAATGAACGATCTTTCAGTCTACTCCCCCCAGCCTAGGATGCACAACAGTGCCATTAGAGTAGATTCCTAGTAGCTAAACTAAACTTCATCTGTATGATGAAGGCTGTGTGGACTTATGGAGATTTTTGGATTCTAGCTGACTGCTGTTGTCTTAGATCTTTGTTGTGCTTTAAATGTAAGGAGGCCTTGCAGCATGTTCTGAGAGCCAGAACTGAGGAATCTGAGCTGCCGAAAAGCATCTGTGTAGCTCTGCTGAAATCAGTGCAGACATGCAGGTGACAAAATAAGCTCTTGAACAAAAAAGATTTTTAACTTGGGGGGGGGCGTGCAGAGAGGGGAGCAGAATGTAATCTGTCCATTGCAGAAATCCAGTGCTGGGCTATGTTCTGCTACAGTGGTGTAATGCAACTTCAGCAGAGCTCCAGGAAGTGTCAGGTGGCTTTGCTGTATTAGCAACTTCACAATACTGATTTAGTGTCAGCAGTGGTTCTTGGCTAATCTGAACAGCCGTCAGATTATCATGCCATTATCATGAATCCATTCCTTTTTGTGTTTTAGCAGACACAACTACTGCTAGTCTGGCTCAATCAAGAAGAATTCCTGCATTGTGTTTCTCTGCTGGTGCAAAGCTGCCAATAGTTTTCTAGTATCTTCCTAATTCTCCTAACAGTCCTGTGCATTCTGCTTCCCCACCCCCTTGACTTGCCAAAGTGAAATTGTTTTCAGAGTAGTCTGTCTGACCAGGCTGATGCTGGAGTAGTGCAGATGACAAATGAGTTCTTAGGGGAAGCTATGTGTGTTTCACTTCCCTGAAATATAGATCTATTAAACATTAAGGAAGAATTAACCTTCTTCCTGCTTTATTAATGTGGTGAAATACTTGCTGCTCCTTCAGTGTTTCTGTTTTACTGTACTCTGAAGGATTTTGCAGCAGCAGCTGAAGGTCAGCTGAGGATGGGAGGAAGGAACAGAGCCATGCAAACCTCACTCAGCCTATTGCAAGAGATACTCAAGGAGGGAAGTGTTGTGAAACGCTGCTCCATTTAGTTTGCTGCTACCCGACAGAGGGAGCTGTGTTCCCGTGTCTGGGACTGTGCAACTGCCAGGTTATATTCTGCCAGACACCTGGTAATTCAAACAGCTTGATGCTTCCTGAAGGACTGCTTTAAAATTTCTGCTAGGTCATGGGGGTTAGGGGACGGGGAGTAAATACCGTAGGAGTGTTGTCCAAATTTGTTGTGTGTTTTTTTTGAAGATGAAGATTTGTAAGGTCTTCGAGTTCCATGTTTAAAATGCCAAAGTGCCTAAAATCAGGGTGACTAGTCTTATGAAAGAAGAGGCTGAGCTCTGGATGTTCCGTAAAGCATGTTAAACTTGGATGACTGTGGCACTTGAAATGTATCAGAAACATAAATGTAACAGGAGAACTTGCTGTATTCTTTGCATCCTTGCTTTCCGTGCTGAGCTGTGGGGATCTCTTTCTGGTGTATGTGTATGTTATATTTCCTGCCTGTTCCCTTTGCACCTGTAATCAAATCCAGTTCTGGATGTAATGTTGGAAATGCTTTCCTGACACCATTTGACCTCAAGTGCCATGGGAAAAGAGTCCCTGCTAAAGTGGTGTTGTAGTTTACCTGGTTGTTAAATGTATTTATTATTA
>NW_010541462.1:0-2162 GCF_000687285.1 Phaethon lepturus
AGCTGCTCACAGAAGCCGCCCCGGCAGCCCCGCCACTACCAAAACCTCGCCACGCAATGCAACAATCTACTACTCAGCGTCCTCACTGGATACCTTAACTCACTGTTAGGCATGGAAGTGCTGTGGGGAGACTTCCAAAGCCACTGATAGGCTGAGTGACTGCTACTCAGCACTAACCACCAGGGTATCCTGAGGATGGGAGCATGTCTAAATCTAGACCCTTGTTCTCCTTTTCTAGAAATTCACACAAAACTGCTCTGGAGATGCACATTTTTCTTTCTACACATGCCTGGAAGAGGAGGCACAGCAACGATTTTTGCAGCACTCCATTGCTTACAGCAGAAGTCCAGGGAGCTGAAGACTGTAGTTGTAAAGCGGCAGTAGTTTGTGATGGTTTGAACTTCCAGTTCTCTAGTGGACGGCTTTTCTGTAGCTTACTGCCTGCTCTATCAGGAAACGCTTTGCATTGAACCCAGTGATATGTCTGGTCTGAGAAAGCTTGATGTTAGAGGAGGTGGGTGGGATTCCCTTTGGGGAATACCCTTTGGGAGTGGGTATTACTGACATCAAGACAATTAAATTCCACCTACACCTATCTTAAGCGACATGGTAGGTACTCAGAATACCCTCTGAGTCTTAGAGCGTAGTAGACCTTCCCTAGCTCACAGACTCTGAGACAACTGGGTCTTGCTGATATCATAGAAGTGCCATAATTTAGGAATACCCAGAAAAAAAACAGCAAAAAATCCAATCACAGGCCACACGGCAAGAGTAGTTTTATATCAGTGATAGGGTCCATACTACCCTCACTTCAGCGTACTTTAGCAGGCCTTGTGAGTCGATGTCTCAGCAGTTCTTTCATAGGAAGCATCTGTACTCTTTATATAACTATTTGGTTAATGTCTCTTGTTTTTCACACTCATTGGTAAAGTTTAATAATAGTATGCTGCAGCAGAGTGCATAGAAAATCCGATGACTGAAGTTTCCTACCCAAGAAAATTTTAGCTTTTAAAAAATAATTGTCTTTTCAGGGCTCTGACACATAAATATTTCTTTCCTTTTCAAAGTGAGGGTTGTATTATTACCTAGGAAAATTAGAAAGGGGGACAAAAAGTTATGCAACTGAAAAATGAGATTGAATAAATTGAAATAATTGAAAACTCAATCCTTTCCTGTTTTTCTGTGTTGTGATTAGACAAGAAGGCTGGCAGGCAGGTATATTTTCAGCAGGGAGGTATATTTGCAGCATAGTCTCTGTGATTCTCCTATTAACAATCACAGGGTCATTAAAGAGAGTACTGTTCTTAAAGCATCTGTGAACAAGGGTAAGAAGCCTGAGTACAGGTAAGAGCAAACAGCTGAATAAGGGAGAAAAAAAGGAAAATGAAAGAACACAGAAATAAAGATGTAGAAAGTTTATTTGGTGTAAATTTAGTGTGTCAGTGCAAATCACTTGGAGTGTAAGGACATTGACAAACCTTCTAAATGATGAAGAAGGGTAATTAAGACACTTTTTCTAATTCTTTCCATCAGTACTAAAGAGATGCTAAAGTGATATTGCTCTGAAATGGAAGTTGCCTTGACTGCTAAATTTGGATACTTTTAAAAGGAATATTATTTTACTGGAAAATTGTTAAAAGCATTTCTGCTATTTAATTGTGTATTGTTAATCACAACTGAAACAGTCAACCTTTTAAAAAACATGAGCCAAAATTTATTCTAAATTATGCAAAAACTAATTTTGTCACTTGAGTTAATGTACCAAAAATTGATTTTGAATTTTTGACAGAAGCTCAGAAAGAATTAATTGAGATTTACACACACATTTTCAAGAGTCTTATCTGACATTCATAAACATCAGTGTAAATTTAACTCTTTTGTAGGAAATTGTGTTATATTGTTTTCATGTAATATTTTAAAATATTCCAAAGGCATATCTGAGTGGATTTTAAGACTTTTAAGCAATTCTGTCAATCTTAATACAATAAAATACAATAAAATACAATAAAATACAACACAATACAACACAATACAACACAATACAACACAATACAACACAATACAATACAATACAATACAATACAATACAATACAATAAAATACAATAAAATAAAATAAAATAAAATAAAATAAAATAAAATAAAATAAAATAAAATAAAATA
>NW_010541462.1:2193-11107 GCF_000687285.1 Phaethon lepturus
AATATGGAACCATATTGGAGGCTGTTTTCAATTAAAAAGATTGTTGTCAGCTTGGTTCAGAAGATCATATGGAAAAGCATGAGCAATGTTTTTCAAGTGGTTACTGAGTTTGCAGTTTCAGTACCTACTGAGGGTTCTGACTCAGATGCAAACTTCATGGTGCAGAATCAGCTTTGCCATAAATTCAAATACACCAAGGTCCAAGAAGGTTTAGTGCTAAATCCAAATATCAGAATGAAGATCCATCTTTAAGTCTGAGAAATCTCCTGGGGTCTGGTTGACATCTCACAGTGCTGGCAATGGAGAGTGGGTTCATAAAACGCATGAATATAAAAGGTAAACTGAATGAGCTAATGTAAAATCAGTGTAATAGCAAAAGAATTGGGTGGGTCTTTACATGAAGGTTTAAATAATTCATTTTCTTTTTCCTTTTTTGACATCTCAGCCCAGCTTAAGCAAAATTGTGGGCTGAGAAGACAGCTACACTAAGTAGGCAGCCAATCGAAACAAACTTTCATAAAAGAGCAGAATGATTTTTCAGGACAGGCATCATTATTTTGTGAGCACCAATATAACTTCCTAAATGTCTCACAGATGCAGTCTGAAAGAAATTTCATCCCCCTCCCAGTAAAAATATCTTAGCCACCTCAAAGAAGAGACCATCTGGAGACTTACTCACTTTGGGGGATGCTGAGTTATTTGAGTGAAAGTCCAAATAACTCTTTAGGAAAAACATGCTGAGGAATAGCAGTAGATTCTAAAGTGATTTAACGTAAGGTATCTCCAAATTAATTTGCTTCAGTATTGCTATTACTTAATCACTTATATTATCACCATACTTGGGAAGCCTAGTCATAGATCAGAGCTCATTTTGAAGGACTGCAAAAAGGAATTTGCTGAGTACAGTTATATATATTTACACAAAAAGACAGTCAAAATCCAATAATATTTCAATAATAAACTCAATACAGTTAGTTACAATTTGCCCTGGCAACTCAGTTTTCAGAGTAGTTTAAGGTAGCTTGCAGGTAGTTTAAGAAAAGTTTAAGCTTGTTCTTAGGTAGTTTAAGAAAAAAATATTCGCAAAGCCTCTGAAATGATCTCTGAATTAAGGCATATGAATCCCATTAAAATCAGCCAAAAGTTTCCCACCAAATTTCTATATGCTTCTTAGAAAACCAAAGGGCAGTGGTTTTCTAAAGAGTCAGAGTATTACAGATTTTTATCCATGTGATTTTCATTAAATTTAATAGAAGTCATACAGGTCAACAAAATGTTTCTAAGAGGGGCCAGAAGATGAAACGTACATCAGGCCAACTACCAGTCAGTCCTGGCATCAATACCTTTTAGTCCCTTCATTAAGGATCTAGATGAAAGGACAGGATGTACCCTCAGCAAGTTTGCAGATGTTACAAAACTGGGAGAAGTGGTTAATAGACCAGGTGGGTGTTCTGCCATCCAGAGGGACCTCACCAGGCCAGAGAAACAGGCCAACAGGTACTTAATGAACTTCAAAGAGAGGGAAATGCCAAGTCCTGAACCTGGAAGGAAGAACCCCAAGTACCAGCACAGACTCAGGGCTGACCGACTGGAAATCAGCTTGGCAGAAAAAAGACTTGGATGTCCTTATAGATACCAAGCTGATCACGAGCCATCTATGTGCCCTTGGAGCAAAGCAGGGCCTGGGCTGCATCAGGCAGAGTGGTGCCAGCAGGTCAAGGGATGATCGCCAGCTTTTCAAGTGAAGAGGCAGCAGGAAAAGGAATGTGCTCACTCTCTTGTTTGAAGAAGTGACTCCATCTGACTAGAGGAGAGTCTGAGCTGTGATTGAAAGGAGGCTGAAGGCATCCACCCAAGATACTTGGGAATAATATGGGATTACCAACTCTCTGATTCCTAACTTTCCTGACTGATTTTTCTCCTGGGTTTGGTGATTGCTCTTGGGAACTTCTCTGCCTTTTCAGACCTGTCTACATATTCAGAGCTGCCATTTGTCTGATAAATTTTGAGAGTTTTTGTACTTCAAAGTGGCGATGCTGTGTTGAGGGGGTACTGAAATCTTTTAGTTGAGAAATGTCCAGTATCATTTAGACAATTTACAGGTCACTCCTCAGGCTGCTGTCTCCCGCCTGGAGTCACATCAATGCTGAGCATTGTGGACCCTTGTGTTTGCAATCTCTGTGCCAAGAACTGACAGTATAGGAGATAGAGGACTGTCTTCAGAAGCCAGTTTTCTGAGTGACTGCTAGTGCAGGATCTATAGCTTAAAATTTCTTCTGCTTGGGTCCTTCTATTGCCACCTTGTGTTTTTATGTAGTATGAAAGGAGTATGTTTTGCCATGTCACCTACGTATTGCTCTTTTCTTGCCTGAGACTTCTCCTTGCTCTTTGATTCTTTCTTTGCACAGCAATTCTTCTTTCATTGGTTTTACCCTGGATAAGTTGAATTGATCCTATCCTAATGACTGGAGATTTTTACGTCTCAGACCTTATCCTTATCCTTTAAGCCCTCCCTTCTCCCATTGTTATGGTGGAATTATTTATCTACATCTATTTACTCTTTGACTCTAGTGGAACTGGGATTGTTAAAAATTGGGCATATTGAGCCCTTCACAATTCATATGAAGTTCATACCAAAATAAATGGTATTTAGGAACCTAAATATATTTGAGGCTCTATGTCTTATTTCTTCCGGGTGATATCCATAACTAGCTTACGAAAACAGTCTTAAAACTATATTATGGTGTCTAATTGTATTAAAAAAAAATCAGTTTCATCCTGCAGATTGTAATAACCTAGCAGTTAGCATAAGAATAGGAATTAAGAGAGAAAAGTTCAGTTCTCTTTGCTGTCTGAGAATGCTGAAACTGAGAACAGGCATCAGCTCCTTAATGGTTGTTCTGAGTGGGACTCTGCTCTTTCTCACATTAAAGTTGCTGCAAAGAAAATCAAGAATATTTTTCCCAGTGAGAGAAGACTGATTCTGTAAAATGGATTGAGCAGTTAGAGCTTCCAAATGGAGGAAGAGAGTGCAGAGTGGCCCTAGTAGCGGAAATCCCCTTGTTACTGCATTATTTTCTACAGCAGTCTGAATGCAAAGCAAATTCTGCTCTAGTCTTTCAGGTTTTGCAGCTGTCCAGTCTTTCCAGGACTGAAAAAGTTGCTTCTTAACTCGTTTGTCCCATTCAAAAGGGAAAACTGCTCAATTCCAGACACATATGGCTCATTTTGCTTCTCCCTTCCCTGTTCCTCAGATAGCTGATTTGTCTTTTTTGTAACCTGAATACTTTCAAGCAAGAACTGTGATGTCTCCTCTGTCTTCTACTCTGCCTAGTACATTGTCAGTATGGTGAGAAACAAGCAGAATTAACTATACAAGTCAGAGAAAATCAGAGCACAACTCATCTGAGGTCCGTAAGTGCAGCCTCCTCTCCCCCAGCCTGGCTTCTTCCATGAACTAGAAAGTGCTGCTGTGTCCATGTGCTCTGCTGAATGGATGCAGTCTTAGTCCATTGTCCAAACTGAAGGACCATTTGGAGCATCTGGGTGCACATGTGGGAGGTTACACAGCAAGGTCTTACCCTGACCTGAAGACCAGAAACAAGGAAGCACTATCCTTCCACCTAAACTCAAAATTTTATTTTAGTGATAGCCCAGTGAAGCCAAAGACCTGTGATGCTTTTCAAGATGCCTGTTCAGGGGCTTTGAATGGCTGCAATTTAAAGGACATCATATATTTTTCTTTGCATTCACACAAACTATGTAAAACCCATTGCATTAGCCAATCATTTATAGAATGGGGAGGAAAGAAGAAGAAAGGAGGCCATCAAAAAAACCAAGCAAAACCAAATGGTAGAGCAAGAAGAGCTAGAAATGGTAAGAGATGTAGTGACTTAGAAGCAGCAGGTTGGAGTTAAAGAATGAGAGCAATGAGAGTGAAAAGACATCAGAGAGGAAAAATGATATATAGAAGAGCAGGTGGGAATGGAGGAAGGAGGAAATGGGAAGGAGATTCTTGCAAAGAAGTAGAAAGGAAAGACCGGGAGAAGTAGGAGATGGAAAGAGACAGAGAGGAATAGTAAGGGAGCTGGGACATCAAAGAAGAGGAGGAAAATGGAGGTGGTCAAAAGGAAAGAAAGGAGAAATGTATGCTGGAGCCAGAACAGAGGAATGAGAGAATCTTGAAGCAGGAGAATTTATGAAGAAAAGGAGGCAATCACAGGAAAAGTAGGTGTGTAAAATGAGAAAATGAACAATGGAAGCATGAAGAGAGTAAGAAGAATAAAGGTATCTTGAAGCAGGGCCTATATATCAATGGACTTCCAGATGTCAGAATTAAGGTAGATAAACCTCACTTTAATATGTGAAAAGAACTTTTTTTGGAAAGTTTAGAGGTTATAGCAGAAATATAAATATTTTGTAGAAAATACAAAATATCATGATTTTTACAAATGTTGGGCAGTGCTACACATTGCTTTTTAAAGAAATGCCAAAGTAGAACAAAATACATCAAGCTGTTTTGTAGAACTTAGAAGAAGAAAACAGAAACCTGATGTTTTATGACACAGGCAGGAAAGAACAGTCTTATGTACACTATGACTTACAAATCTGTGGAAGCTATTGTGACCTGTGTCCAGCCCTCACTTTATACATTACTCAGTGTAAAGGATTATGTCACAGAAGGATTAGGTCTAATCCTGGATGAGAAAGCCTTGTGATGACTCAACAAGGAGCAGAAAAGAGGGAGCTAAATCAGCTTAAAGTCAAGCTTTGTGGGTTTGTATGGAATCAGCATTCTGGATGTGTGGTCATGCTTTGCACATAACAACACACTCAGTTCCCGATGATACTCTATCACTTACCTATTCCTGCCTCCCATTTCAGCATGCTGCTGGCCCATTCTCTGGTTGCCACTAACACAAAATACGAGACCATGCTCCAGGATCAATACAAGGAAAATATTAATTAACAGCAGAGCTCTTTGCACCACATAAGGTTCACAGTGCAATGATCAGTGCAAAATAGCCAATCACAGAATCACAGAATCATAGAACCATAGAATCATAGAATTGTGGAATCACAGAATAGTTTGGGTCAGAAGGAACCCTTAAAGGTCATCTAGTTCAACTCCCCTTCCATGAGCAGGGACATTTTCAACTAGATCAGGTTGCTCAGAGCCCCATCCATCTTGACCTTTGAAGGTTTCCGGGGGTGGGGCATCTACCAACTTGTGCCAGTGTTTCATCAACCTCATTGTAAAGTTTCTTCCTTAGATCTAGGAGAAATCTGCCCTCTTTTAGTATAAAACCATTACCCCTTGTCCTATTGCTACAGGCCTTGCTAAAAAATCTGTCCCCATCTTTCTTATAAGCCCCCTTGAAGTGCTGGAAGGCTGCAATGAGGTCTCCCCAGAGTCTTCTCTTCTCCACGCTGAACAGCCCCAACTCTCAGCCTGTCCTCAGAGGAGGGGTGTTCCATCCCTCAGATCATTTTGGTGGCCCTACTCTGGACCCACTCCAACAGGTCCACGTCTTTCCTGTGCTGAGGGCTCCAGAGCTGGATGCAGGACTCCAGGTGGGGTCTCACCAGAGCAGAGCAGAGGGGCAGAATCACCTCCCTTGACCTGCTGTCCATGTTTTTTTGGATGTAGCCGAGGAGACAGCTGGTCTTCTGGGCTATGAGCACACATTGCCGGCTCATGTCCAGCTTTTCATCCACCGGTACCCTGTCCTTCTCAGCAGGGCTGCTCTCAATCCCTTCATCCCCCAGCCTCTGTTGGTCCTGAGGGTTGCCCTGACCCAGGTGCAGGACCTTGAACTTGGCCTTGTTGAACCTCATGAGGTTCACATAGGCCCAGGCCTCGAGCTTGTCTGGGTCTCTGTGGATGACATCCTGTCTCTCAGGCATGTCAGCTGCACCACTCTGCTTGGTGTTATCTGCAAACTTGGTGAGGGTGCCCTTGATCCCACTGTCTATGTCATTGATGAAGTTATTAAAGAGTACTGGTCCTAAGACGGACCCCTGAGGGACACCACTCGTCACAGATTTCCATCTGGATATTGAGCTGTTGACCACTACCCTCTGGATGTGACCATCCAACCAATTCCTCATTCACCCAACAGCCTACCCATCCAACCAATTCCTCATCCACCCAACAGTCTCCCCACCAAATCCATATCTCTTCAATTTAGAGAGAAGGATGTTGTGGGGGACTGTGTCAAAGGCCTTACAGAAGTCCAGATAGATGATCAGAGCAGGCCTTCATTTGTCATGTAGTAAAAAATGTGTCTGCTAGATAAACCAACTTTAATTCTCAAGTTGTAAGTGACCAAATTTGCTCACCTGCTGAATGATTGGCATGGATTACCCACCGGTTCTTTCAACCCCAGAGCTCTGCTCAGCCCGGCTGAACGGTGGCAAGAAGTCTTTCTGGAGATGATAGGTCTGCAATTTGTGTAGAAGCTATTGATGAACCATGGAACATCTTTGCAACAAGCCCTTTACTTAGACCATCACTTTCGTGGGAATCAGCTAGGCAGTAAGGTGCTCAGGGCACCACTGTGTCAACATTACCTGAATCAGAGGCAAAAGTTGATTTGAGCATTATCTCAAGTGATCACTGCAAAGCGGGCCTATTCTCATGGCTGGTACTGAAGAAATCTTTCTTGTATTGAAATGAAAGCAAAGTATTTGCAGAGATTTATAGAACATTTAATTTAACTTTTATTGGAAAAGCACTGGAATCCTGATTGGGGAGGTAACAAATGGAAAATTACTTTACAGCTCATCATGGCTCTGATAGATATTTCCTTATTTATTTATTTTGGAAAGTATTACACGGGCGTAATTGTGACAATTGTTGCAGAGATGATTTAGTTTCTGTTTCAGGGAGGTATCATTTAAAAGTTTTCTATAGATTTTAAGCAAATTAAGAAATGGGGACTCTGATGATATATCCCAGTGTAATGTTTCTTTACTCACACTGTTTTTAGTCTCAAAAACAATTACCGCATTGAAAGGTGCCGTTTAGGCAAAACAGAGTTTTAAAAGACTTGTGGCTTTATTTCAGTTTGCTAGACAGTGTGGGGGCTGCTATAAAAGCTCTGTTTTGCAACTGC
Source organism: Phaethon lepturus (assembly GCF_000687285.1). NCBI lineage: Eukaryota > Metazoa > Chordata > Aves > Phaethontiformes > Phaethontidae > Phaethon > Phaethon lepturus. Next base: position 9,312 of record NW_010541462.1, read on the forward strand.
CAATTCAAAACTTTAAATAGGAGGGCCAAATCTACCCCAGATGTAAATCCCCTAACGTGGATGTAACAGTTGGAATGAATTTGGTCCATTATTTTTAGTGCTAGTTACTCAACTTTTAAATGTCTATTGCAAGACTTGGAGGTGTAAGAAAAGAGTACAGGAAGGAGATTCATGCACATGAAATAAAAATAAGAAAAATAATTTTTCCCAGTTAGGAAGTGTGCAATTACACGATATTTCACAGTTAAAACATTGTGTAAACTGGAAGAAATACAGATAGAGAAATCAATGACAATGGTTATCTGACAGCTCTCTGTCACCCTTTGCTTAACAGTTTTGACATCCCAATCACTTCCCAGTGGACAGTTGTCAATCCAACTGTCAAACCCACATCCCAACTGGGATAGTTTTACATAGATGTCTTGGCCTGAGGACATGAGGGGATCCCAGCACCCTGGGCACGTGGAGAGGAAGTAACACTGTCCTCACATGTTCCTTAGATGGAGGATAATAGATGGTGTCAGTCCAGTGACTGGTGTTCCTTTCCTCGCTATGGAAAAGTATTCTGGCAGGGGGGTCTCCCTTGTCTCTATCCAGTTGCAGAGTTTTTTCTTGCTTCATCATGAGTTTCTGACGTGTGGGAGGAGACAGCATGAATATTCCTTAGGACTGATACATTGCTGTGACAGCATCTCAGTCCCTCCTATAAAGCCTTTTTAGGTTATTGAACCACTCTCTCATGTCCTATGAAGGACAAAAGGAGAAAAATAGTTCAGCATCATGAGTTTCTGAGAATGATCTGGAAGAGATTTTGGAGCACTGATAGTAAAAAAAATAATTAAAAATATCAAAACAAGGGCAGATCCACAATAAGACTTGGGGTTGATCCAATAAAGAGTTGAGGAAGTTCTGGAGAAACTTGGGTGCAGCTGAGTAAAATATGATCCCCAAACCCCCTGCTCAGCTGCAGCTAACCCAATATAGATACCTAAACTCACCAGGGGCCTCTTTGTTTGATGTTAAACATTACGATTATGAGAATTCAGTTCTGTGCAGCCCATCTCAGATTGCCCCAGTATGAGAATCTCAGCAGCTGGTTCAACACTTGATCAGGTTTCAGAAAAAGGAATTTTTCCCTTAAGTCGCTCTTCAACCTCTAAAATAGTCTCAGAACATTCCTAGCAAACATGGAGAATGGTGTGCTGCTTGAAAAACATGCTTATGCTTATGCATGTTTTTTAAAGGAACCAGACAGAAATTTTTTAATTTCTTCATAATATGGTAAGACAGCATTTCTAATACTTGCAAAAATTGTGAAATTTAGTCTCTAGGCCTTCCTTGGATAGAATAAGAAAGTTCAAATCTTTCAGAGCATCAGAACTTTTCGGATGAAGGTTGTTCTGTGGTTCTTATTGCACCTTCTTGAGTTCAAACTGGAATATGTCACAGGAAAAAAAAAAAAGACTAACAAAATGAAAAAGAGGGCACAATAGGGGGCTCAGTCATGAAAATTAGGGGCTATAAAATAACCATCACAGGGAAGAGCAAGATTTCTTGGTTCTGGCTACCATTTCCAGGAATGTTTGTTCACTTTATCCAGCGACTACTTAATATCAAAACAGGAGGAGAAATGGGTTTAAATTCCCACTGGCTGAAGAGGAAAATGAAACTTGATGCTCATACGTCTTGGATAAATACCTTTGTGCTGGGTTTGCGTGGCAACGTTTTGCCAGCAGGGTGGCTACAGGGGCGGCGTCTGTGAGAAGTTGCTAGAAGCTTCCCGCATGTCCGACAGA
>NW_010541463.1:0-17801 GCF_000687285.1 Phaethon lepturus
ACCCTCTGCTCTGGTGCCTGGAGCCCCTCCTACTACACTGACATTTTTTTTTTTTCCTCCCTTCTTAACTCTGCTCTCCCACAGGCACTGCCACTGCTGCTGATGGGCTCAGCCTTGGCCAGTGGCAGGTCCGTCTTGGAGCCAGCTGCACTGGCTCTGTTGGACATGGGGGAAGCTTCTAGCAGCTTCTCACGGAATACACCGCTGCAGCCACCCCACTACCAAAACCTGGCCATGCAAACCCTATACATTGCCACACTTCTCCTCCAATAACTAGAGCAATATTCTAGTCTAGTTTTACTTACCCATCAATGAGCTGATACAATTCTGTTTTCAAATTCATCTTACACCCTGGTTTCCTATGAAATTATACATTATCTCGCCCCATCCTAGAAGTCAGGAAGAAATTGCCTGTGAAACACTATTCTTACAGAAGGTTGTTATGTTGTAGCTGTCCAAGACATTATTGATCTATTTTTGGTTCATGGACTCAAGTTAACTCTTCCAGATACTAAGAAGGTACCTTTTGAATGACAGAAGGATTCAATGAGACAGGTAAGATGTTCATACTATCAAACAGAACAGGAAACTATTATATATCAGGAGTAATTTATTCATTAGAACAGTTCAAGCTTTCGGGCTGATCAACAACATCTTATCTTCTACCGTATTTTCATTCCCAGAAAAGACCAACTCCTAAGCAAAACAAACCCTGTGGTATTTCTTCAAAATTCTTCACCTGCTTTTACGTAGAATCTCTACAATGTATCCCATACATTCCATAATTTCAACTTTGGACACAATTTTTTTCCTTTCATCCACTGTAAAAGATCATCACTTCTTAAAAACAAAAACAAAAAACAAAAAACAACAGGTTCCAGAGACTTAAAGGGGTTTTATTCAAAGGCACCCCTAATCCATAAGCAGTCCCATTTATCTAAAGTTCTCTTCCCTGCAGGGAGACACTGACCTTTGGTTCAAGACAGCAGATTCATTCCTCAAGAAAGAGAGGTTAGAAATATCTGGAACAGAAACCTCACTGATTTTGTCTTGCCCGTGGTCATAGAATCCTTTCCTCAAAAATGAGAAATCCGCATTGCTCTAAATACAAAGTACTCTTCCCTTTCAGGTGCTTCAGGAGGACTGAATAAATGCTTCCAAGTTAACGGAAGTTCCCAAATCTTCTACTCAACTTCTTGTTACTTTAAGGCCCTCACTGCACAGGACTTATGTAATGAGTCCAGAATGTTTTTGAACATTAGCTTCATCCACACTTCTGCAATCTGTTCTGTCCCATCAGCAAGGCACCACAAACTCATTCTTCATTCTAGAACCAGTAGTCTCGTAAATCAGTGCCCTGAATTTCACTCTCCAGGGTTTTTCCAAGAATTATCAAAATCGCTTTTGCCAAAAGACCTAACAAGCAGTAACTAATCCATTTATGCAAGTCATTTTTGGTCAAACTCTTGCAAAAGCTGATTGCTAAAAGAACAGGATCAGTAATAAAATTATATAAAAAAAGCTTTGGCCTTTACAAACTCCACACACCATTTTCTTCATGACGTCTCCTTGGGAAAGCCTTGGAGTTTATTCCAAAAGCTTCATTATAAACACAGGGTATGCTGATGCACTATGGATTAAACGCAGAATGCTTGTCACGGTTCTAAGGTAGTAGAAACTCTAAGAATAAAAGTCAGGCATTCCCAATTAAGTATCTTCAGGCAAAGCATAAGAGAACATGCTCAGTCAGCTTCTAGGAAAAAATACCTAAAACTAATCACTCTGCATCAAAGTCAATAAGCTCCTGAAACCACTGCAAGTTTGCCTGCATCCTACCTTCTTCGTTTACTACTTACAAAGAACAGCTGCTGCAAAAGCAAGCTTCTGCACTTCAGACAGTCACAAAGAAATATGACTACCACAGCATCATCACGACAGTGCCTCCACTTTCTATCTGATTAATACCCCTTTGATCTTCCCTTCTAGCTTATCCCATCTTTTATAGAAGCTTATACAACTTCTGCTTTAAGTCATACTGAAATTCAGCTGGTTTCTATTTGGATAGCTATAAATTTTTGTTCAAGCACTCATCCTTCCTTTAATTACAGAAGCTTTTCTTCCATTTGCCTATAATTACACTGCTTGTTTCTTCTTTTTGCAGCTCTGGTGTCCCCTGACTTCCATATAAAATGTGTCCCATGGATCTACAGAAATATAAATAAAGTATCATGGATAAGCTGATATGCAGTAACCAACTATGTGCACTCTCAAGCCATTGCAAATACTCAGTAACTTTGGACAGAAAACAACTTTACTGTGGAACCTTCCTGCAGGTAGTTCTGACAACGAGATGATGCACAGGAATGTGTTATATTACTGTAAAAATTTAAACATTAAAAGCATTTAAACCTTTAAGCATTAAAATGTTAAGACACTTTTCAAAATTACTGCCAAATGCAAGGAAAGCATTTAATGTATTTTTCTCAAATTCAGAACTAGCCCCTTCCCCACAGGTTGACTTTGTAGTCAAGTAATTATATGATACTTGAAAGATTAATCACTCTTCCAATGTTTTTCGTAAACCCACTGTATCCATGAGAATGCATACTTAAAATCTTTTTTTGCTCAAAATTATACTCTTCTACACTACCCCCAGTATGTTAAAAATCAGATTTTTAAGGTATTCAACCATGCTAGAAGGTTCAGACACATCAAATATACATTTACACTGCCTACAAGGCTGATAAAACTGCTGGATGCCTGAAAACAGCACACAACTTACAGTAAGATATACATTATAAAAACAGTTACCATGATACAACTAACTGCTACATTAATTGTACCTTGTTGTCCTCCCTCCAACCCACCTCTTTTTTGGGGAGCTCTGTCTTCTTTTTAAAATGCAAGCTTTTAGAAGCCGCTATCAAATTCTTCTAACCTTGCTCTGCACAAAATTTAAAATTTCTCACTTCATAGGAAACTTACAAAAGACGTATTTCTTTCTCCTAGTTACCATCTATTTGCATCATTATGAAAAAAATGCTGTTCCTCTCTGTCTCTCTAGTGCCCTGCAGACTTGCATATCTCCTTTCCATCTGCTACTGTGGGGCTTCTGTGTGTTTCTGACTGAGCTAAGATACTGAGTATGTTTTTCAAATGGAATTCTAATTTTGATCATGTACTAGTACTCCTCCTCCACCAGCTTTTGCTATTCCCTCATCTAGGGAGGATTTCAGAAATGCCTTGTTAACATGCCTGAGTTTTTCCAACCTTCAATTATTTTAGAATTTGATAGTAAATTTAATTCTTGTGACAGGAGGTAGACTGAAGGTCTTTAGTTAGTCTGTATTTTGTAGTGTATTGCCACTGTAAATAAGGGTAATCCCTGATAAAGGAGGACAGACCTTGGAATTAATTAAATTTAGTCATCTCCTTATAGTTTCAGCCTTTACGCAGAAAATAACAGGATGGGGACCATTTCCAATGACCATTTTTTAAAGTGTGCTACCCATTTGCTAACAGCAAACATGTATTTTACTTCAGACAAGTCAATACATTCTTGGAAAATTCACAGCATCATTTTAGTACTGCATCCTGAATACAGGGCTATATTTCAGATAGCTGTACTTAGAATATTGAGTAACACAACAGTGTGCATTTCTGTATCGCTCCATTGCTTCTTTATTTTTGTATCTTATATATTCCTACCTCCGGACAACACAAAGCCAACCTCATGATTATGACTGTCTCTTCATCTAAATCATATAAAATCTTACTATTAGATACCTAATCAAATAAGTTTATAAATACCCCTTCATAAATATCACTTGACTGGATAATTTCACAAAGCTGCTAAAGGTAAGACTCTCATGCATTGGCTAGTCTAAAATTCTGCAAAGCTACATTAAAACCAGTTGAAACAGTTTAAAACACTCCCACAAGTGTTTTCAGAATGCATCTGCAAGACAGTAGGAGACCTGATGTATCAGCTCACCAAGAAAAACAACACATGCTCATTACACAGAGCTGTGCATCTAATAAGCCTACAGATCATCCTCCTCAACACTTCTCAGAACTGTCACCAAAACTAAAAAGACAAAATCCTGTAAAGCTAATATTAAGTACTTGTTTGCTTTTTCTTAAATAATTCATCTCCTTAAGCAAGAAAGAAAACTCTAACATGGTACTGTTTATTCCACTCTAAGTAACTTAATCGACAATATGTCGTTGTGAACTAAACAAAACTACTGGAAGAAATAAGGTTAAGTAACCAAACCCTAATAAAAATCTTGTTTTGCTGATGTTTGTATCATACATGTCTTTTAAAAGTCTAAACAGAATACAGTTAAGTGCATTAAAATCTTGTTGAGAACAAAGTCGACTCATTCAAATCCTACTCTGCTCTTTCATTACTAGACTAGATCATTTCCCAATACAAATCTACAGGCTTTAAATATCTTCTAATTTATTTGAAGATCATTTTCCACTCACATCTATCCTAAATATTAATGTCTCGAGAAGCTAATAGAAATCTGATATCCACAGTATTACTCTAATCTCCACTTTTCTAGTTCACAGTCATTACTGAAATCTCAAGAAAAGCTTATCTTTGCAGACTCTCTACTTAATCATCATATTCTTGCTAGTCCCTACTTAAATCTCCTTCACCACATATCCTCATTTCTCTAACTGCTAAGGTCCACATTCTCAAATATATCTTAACACAGTAATTAGAGCAATTAATTTAAAAATAAAAAGTTGTTCCTAATCTCCGAAGCAAGCAGATGCATACAGGGAGTTGACTGGAAAGATTTTACAGTAAACAGCTTTTTAAACAAACAGACAGAAAGAAGCACATGAAAAAGTGGGTTTAGGTAGAAGATTTTCTAAGTGAAAGACTACAGCTGTAGCACATATTACTAGGAGGGTATCTTCACTTAGGTATGAATGTTTTGAGTAACTCTTATGGCATTTGTATCAGTAACTTTTACAGGGTACAGCTATAGCTAAATATTGTAGCAATATTTTAGTATGATACGCTTCCTGCGTGTTTTTGAAAATATATTAATTATGCAAAGTTCTAACTGTAACTTTGTAATAGAGCTTAGACAGCTTTTTACTGTGAAGATCACAGGATAGGTTACAACCAGCAGCTTTGGACTGACTTTTCCAGGATGGACTGATGATGTAGGTTTAGATGCCAGGCCTAAGTGGCTCCAGAATGAAGAAAAAAAAAAAGAGTATTTTTCAGAATTCAGTTTCTGTAACAAGTAATACAGTACGTTGAAGTGGAAGCTACTAAGTAAATGAACTTTCCTCCCACTCGCTAGTCAATTCTTTTTAATACAATTATATCTCTCCCCCCACCCTCATATACTGACAAGTAACTTTACAAATATCAGGTAATTAACATTTCCACTTCCTCAGGCATGTTTTCTCTCTTTTTCAGAAGTCTTTCTGCAAAACAGGTTACAAAGATGCTACTACTTTTGCATATATGCCCATTCCAGAGTCTCTTTTCCCTCCCACTGTAAATGGCCTTAATAACAGAAATGCAAGCAACTTCATCTAAACAGCGGGAAAAATTAAACATATACACAGCTACCTCAGTCTTCCTTGTTTTGAGATGACCTCTGCCTGCAAAGTCTAACTTCAGACAGATTTCTTTTTCCTTTTTTTTTTTTTTTTTTTTTTAAAGAGTCTAGGAATCCATGAAAAAATGTTGGAAGACTGAGGCCTATATTTATACAGACCTTGCAATGGTGTTGACAGCTTTAAATAAAATAAATGACACCAAATTTAATTTAGCATCATAATCTTGTTATCACAGCTTACAAATGCACAGGTGAAGCATTTCCTAAGAGCCAAGAAGTTATTCTTTAAGTTCTTTATAACATAGAAAGAAATCAATAGGACCTGATGTCCTGACGTAATAATGCACACAGTCAACAGTCAATGTGACACATAGTGAAAGGCAGAATCTTATTAACTTGAAGTGAGAAGGCAAATATTTAAGTCTTACATTTTAGGCAATTCATTCCAGTTTCTGCACAAATCTGTATCGTTAAGGTGTAAGTAAGAGCAATCTGGCTGTACAGAAGCCAATAAAACAAAAAATCCCTACCTTTACCCTATTATTTCCCTATTCTTTTTTACTGATCTTTCTTCATGCCTCAAGACAAAGAATTTCTTCAAGTGCTAGTTTGACAGTAAACATTTAAAGCATGCAATATTTTTCAAACTTCAATAGTAGACAACTATTTTTGTCAAATGCAAAACACTCATTCTCAAATAACGAGAGAATTGTCATGCATTTCTATACACAAAATGTACACCAGCTTTTAATATATCCTTCCACATATTTGCAGATTAGTAGCTACAATGTTTTGAGACTCTTTTCTTCCATCAGACAATTTTTCAACTAGCTTAACATTTTACTTTTTCTAGATTTGATATATAAAGTTTATATATTAAGCAAAGTTTACATTTTTTTTAATCACATTTATCTTTTAATAGACTACCACATCTACTCCACAAGCTCTTTGTGTAGCACCTTGCGCAAGAAGAGCATCTAGGTTCTGCCAAAAATACCAAGGAAACAGTATTCCAGAACAGAGGAAACTGCTTTTCAACTTGACTAAAAACCTAGCACAAACATTTGTTCCATTACCATTGCTAATTTTTTTGATCAGGCACAACCGTACCATAACTCACTTCCTAATACCAAAGAAAGAAAGAAAAAAAGATTAATTTCTGCATAAGCATATCAGTGATATTATGTAAAGCAAACAGGAAATCATCAGGAACACTGTGTAGCTCGTGTAGTGATGCTACCCCTCATTTTTAGCAGTTAAAGTCACATTATGAAAAGCAAAAAATATTTCCTATTACTGATTCTTGTAATACAAGTACAATAGTTGCTAGCAATTAAATTAAATCACTAGCAGAAGCAGCAGTCTTTGGATTCTGACACAGGATCAGCTCACCCTCCCTCAGTCATCAGTACTCTATTAAGCTATTCATAGAATAAAAACTATCAGATTAAACTACGTTTAGCTTGCCATGTCACACGAATATGCTCATGCTAATTACCACACAAAGCCATCATGTGAGAAACTAGTTTTTATTTCTACATTGAAACAGTTCATGATTAAATGCATCTTCAACATAGGTAATTTACATTATCCAAATTTTTTTTTCTTATTACCATCACTTCCATCATATCCTAGAGTGTTACCAGTACATTACACTGCCTCCACAGATAATGCAACTGAATAATTACAACAGGGCAAACAACGGAGCTAGTGGCCTGTATGGGAAAACATAATATAAATCCATACGCCTACTGTATGTAGTAGGTAACAATGCAATTTCTACACATCCTATGTGTACCTGAATTCTAACTTTCAGCAAGCTCCGATTTCCAGTGCTTTCATATTCCTACCTGTTTTACAGCGTGAATCATTTACTCGGAATTCATCCATTCAGTGCATTTGTAGCAATTCTGTCAGTAAAAGCTGATTCAATTAGAATAGACTTACAAGACCCATATGGTTTTATCAGTCACTGTATAAATGTGCAGAAAACTACCCCTTGAGGCAGTGTCCCTATTTAATCATTCCCTTAAAGGGAATGCCCTATTTTGCAGATGACATTTAACAGATGAGGCCAGCAAGTCTCCTGAAGACAACTGGTACACTGCACAACAGTCTGCTCTAACAAGCAATATTCATATCAGGACCTTCAGAAAGCCCAAGTTCATCTTTACAGAGAGTTTTTAAAGCACCCATCAAATACTACTATTCCAACAACCACTTTTAAGGCTTCAACCTCTTGCACACTGCTGTTAGAAATTCTTCCCCATATGCCACAGCTGTGGTTCACTGATGCTCAGTATAACTGACAGCTGTATTTAAAATACCCTGTTTGAGAAACATATGAATATCAACCAATTTATGTTTCCTAGATGGTAATGCGCTACATATGATCAGAGGTCAGGAAGCTCAATTTCCTTAACAACATCCCCTGAGGAGGCAGTATTTGGGAGTCTGCAGAGAAGGCAGAGGTTACAGTCTTTTAGATCCCTAGATCCTTGGGATTCATGGGGAAGTGACCTCTCCCAACTTCCAATCCCACAAAGGATTGGATCCTCCAGGCTGCTCCTCTGTCCCCTTTCTGTAGAAACTGTGATGCTTCTGGCACCTATGCAGAAAAACACATGTAAAGCATGAGGTTCATACTGATGCAGCAGCACGGTTACTGTTGCACAAAACAGGTGAATACTTGGCACAGCTAGTTTTGTGACCAAACCAGAAGGAGCTTGCTTCTGACCTATCTTATTTTGTTCTGCATTGTGGGTGTGATCTTCCCAGAAGGTTGCGGCATTCTAGAAACTTCTTCCATTCAGATCCATCCCCTTAAGATGTCAACCTTAAGTAGGGGAAAAGACTACACACCTTCCCTAAAAAATCAAGTCTCCATAATGGTCTTCAGAAAAGATGTGTATTAAAAGATGCCACATCGATAGCCCTCACCTTTTCTTTTTCCCTTCTTACTCAATCACAGAACTTGTAGCTCATCACCCTAATCACAGAGTTCAATGATATCTGTAAGAACCAACTTTCCTTTCACTGAATGTGTCAAACCAACTTTTTCAGCTTTTAAAGTTAGGAACTCTATTTTTTAAGTAAATTTTAAAACCACCACTCATTCACACTTTTTTTTTCCTACCAAGCATTGTCATTTCAACAGTGCAGTTCAGATAAAGTATATTCAAGCATTATGAAAAAGTTTAAAGAGAGGTCCCGAACTTCCAGTAAGTTAGAACAGGAATATCTTTCAAGTGTTCATTTCCTCCCCACACCCCAACTCCTAAGAAAACAAGAAAAAACTTGTAGCAGACATCAAGGTCATATCTTGTAGTCTTCAATTTGACTTCTGATGGAAAGTTTGCCAGCCAAGAGCCTACCAACAACATTCTGCAGCTGAACTCTCCAAGTTCAAGCCTGCTCTACATCAACGTACCACATACCAGTGGAATTCACTTCAGAGAAAACAGACAATCCTCAGGATCTCTCTGTCCTACTTAAACCAGGATAAGCTACTGCATGAAAGCATAAAAAATTAACACTTAATATTTTGTTCCACTAGCCTACTTTGAAAGTATTTTGTTAGCTGACTGTATCAGCCAACAAGACAAGACATCATTTGATACTCTGAGAAAATTTTCTGCAAAGCATACAGTCCTAACCTGACTTTCAAGAGGAAAAGTACAGACACTTCTATCAAGTTTCAAACAGGAACAGGCATAGCAGGCTGTCACAGCAGTAAAGGAAAATTCATTTTAAGAAGTCATGGGGCAGAAAATACAACTTTTCGTCACTCTACAGGTGATACAAGAGCTTTCTTCTTGGCAGCTAGACTTCTTTTTTAACATACTTAATCTTACTGTAGGTGTTTATTCAAACCCCAGTAGCTTTTAGTCCAGGACAGCTAGTAATTTTCCCTAGAAAGGACACAGTGATCAACAATACCACTGGTGGCACTAAAAACAAAGGTGACATTGCCACTAAAAAAAAAAAAAAAAAGGCTAAAAGCTAAACACATTGAAATGTGCACTACTTATGCCCCAAAGGAACAAAGAAAAATACTTAATCATGGAAATAGAAAGAAATAAGTATATCCATTATCAAACATGGGAAGATGGCATAAAGGCTCCTTTGCTTCAGTTCCCACACAAAAGTTTAATCCCATGTAACCAAAATAAGGGGATACGAGTACAAGTTAGAATAAGAAACAGACCAGACTACTGACTATGTGGCAGTGAACAGCATTTAATGAAATTCACCCTCAGAAACAAATTGTTTAGAGAACTACAGGCAGATGGAAGAAGTCATCAAGTACTGCAGAAAAGAAAAAGGAAAAAAAGAAAAGAGAACTCACAAGATGGGTAAATAAAAATGCAAGAAACAGTAGATGACTCAGCCTAACTCAAATTTCAGAAAGACATTAGGATAAAATTATTTAACAATTGGTAGCATTAAAGGATAAAGCAAATTGGCTTGTCATAGTCTAGTTTCTCTCTTTAATTGTCCTAGTGACTAGGAGAAAAGCAATACACGTCCTGTATCTTGACTTGTGACACAATCAAAAACACATTCTCCCACTCAAGCTAGACTATGACTGGGACAAAGTTGTGCGGAATGCAGTTCAGAATTAGGCTTTGTTTGTTTGTGTTTAATAGTTCTCAACCACCAGCTATAGACGTAAGATCGCATTTATAGTGAGGTTCTACAGGTATACTTTTTAACATTCTTAATCATGCTTTGGACAAAGAAATAAAGAATAGAACAAGCAAATAGCACCAAGGTGAAGGGTGGTGAGAACTATCTGCCAAGACCATCCTGAGTTAAGAGGACTCAAAAATCAAAACGATGAAATCCAAGAAAAACAGCATAAAGCACCACAGGCCACACAACTGCATAAAAACCCCTCTACTTAAGTAACAACGGGACACCAAAGGACACCAGACTGTATTGGATCAAGCAGACTGCAAGGCATGGAGAAGCCAACATCATGATACTATTGCACAAACCCCCTCATTCAGAGAGGTACCAACATCAGACATCATAATTTAGCTGGATTCTGGAAAGACACAGTCCCACTAAAGCTTACGCAAGAAATGACTCAGATGAAAAGATAAGTCCTCACTCTGGGCTACTACTAAGAAACAGGTGTATCAACTGAAGAGTCAGGAATAAAGAACTGTGATACAAACCAAAGAAAACTGTCACCCATAAGAAAGGGTTGCTGAAATTTTGTTTCTGTAAGAAAGACTTAGAGAGAGAAAAGGGGTGAACATGGAAACCATAACCCAATCCCAATAACCACAGAACTACCAATATAGTGGGTAATTCACTGGGGATAGGGGGAGTATAAATCAACTTCTCTTACGGAACAGAAAGGTTAGTTATCTGGAAAAACATCAAGGGTAAAAAGCACCACAAATAAGCTAAAGGGGTTACAGTCTCCTTCACTGGAGACTTGTTACAACAAAGATTACAGTAGAAGTTGCCCAGGTTTACTGATCCTCTTTCAATATGGGAGAGGGTCTAACCCACTGGAAGACCTTTTCCATCCTGAGTTCCTAGGGCAACATAGATACAATGAGTCTCATTTTATTTTTAACGTCTCTCAAATGAGACGTTAGCCTTCTTAGAACCATCCCTACAATGAACCCAAATGTATTCAAAGCTTTTACTACTTTAGTAACTGTGGAAAACAAATGCTGGTCTTTTTTGCTTGACTTTGGTACAATTCAGCTGAAAAAGTCATTCTTAACTGGCAGAACCTACCTCTGACCCTGCAGCTCCCATGCTCTCTGGAAAGCCAACCTTGTGCTTATCTCCTAAATCCATGATCAGATCCAAGATCTTGGAAACCGGGCTAAGAAGTTCCTGCTCAGCAGCTCTGACATCATTAGTTAACAGAGAGGAAGAGAGAAAGTTTATAGGAAGTGATAGGTTCATTTCTGCTCCATGTTTGTTTCTTTAATTACATAAGGTACATACACATAGAAGGCCAAGGCACAATGACAGCTACCTAAATTTCTGGCCAAAAATGACTGCTGATATAACTACTTTCAATATGATGCAAAAAGAACAACTAAACTAGGTTTAAATCAATTATCAAAGTTGGATCAAACAGGCCTTACTGGGTCTTAGCCCAATATCAAATGAAATACATTTTGTTTTTTCTGGGGATTAAAAAAGGAAAAAAGAAAGAAAGAAAAAAAGCCCAAGCTATAACAGACATCAGGAAAGAGTTACAGAAAAAAAACCCTAAACAAACATCAAACTAAAAATACCAAGCTCATGCTTAAAAAAAGCAGCACGTTTTTTCATAAACTGTTTAGAGTGATGGGTTAAAATATATGTCAGGTTCAAAACTACAAAGATTTAACAACAGAATTAACCTTAAAAAAAACAACCCAAACCAAAAAAACAATCCAAAACAAAAAGACTACTTATGTAGTCTTTTTACAATATAGGCTTTATCTTCTTTTGACTGGTTGCCCATTGCATTCTCTGTTGCCCATACAAGCTACGCCTATCAACAGCATCTATCAGAGCCTCCCCAATCAATAAACACTACTTCAATTTTATGGAAAAAGAAAACTTCATTCAAGTTGTATGTGCAAAACTCTTAAGTTTCACTATACTTTCCAGGGAAAATAACTCCTAAATAAATTCCTGAATAATTCCAAAGGTTACTTTTAAAAACTCTTTTTAAAAATAAGACTGGAAGTCCAGAATGACTAGGTTACCTGATGGCTATTTACAGAGCAGAAGAGAACTATTTATTCGTGCTCCTCTTCGTAATTTAATATTTAAGCTAAAACATAAAATTTGCAATACAGAGCTTGGTAAAATATGGATTATATATGACTTTTCCACTCATTTCATTCCTGCATATATTTCCTTCTCCAAACTACCACAAGTAACAAACAGCTTTTCTGTCTGTTAAGCTTGATTCAGTCATGTATTTGTAAAATCAGCATGACAGGCGGTTCTTCCTCTTTTTCTCCTTCACAACCTTCCCCCTGACACACGCATGCGCATGTGCGCACACAGAGGCTGCATACTGGAAGGCAGAAGAGAGAGTCCTTAACAAGCTGTTGTAAAACAGACATGTTAAACCAGATCTACAAGATAAGTACCAACTCTCTTTCCTGAGCAGTACTGCATTTCAACAGAAACACAAATACCAGATTTGGTTAAATGTAACTGATTTGTGCTTATAAACATCCAGATGGTACATGAGTAAACAAATTGCACGTATTTTCTGAAGAAAAATGACCTTGATATCCAAGTTAAAAAATAAAACATCTTATTTATGCTTCTCAAAGCATAAAACAAACTCATGACAGCTTCAAGTAGAGACCTGTATCTCATATTTAGGAGATTGTCAGACATGCTGATAAAATACATGCACATACTGAATAGCCACACTCTCAGGCACAATCAAGGAGCACAGACCAAATAACAAGCAAACATACAAAGATGGCATCCCAGTTCCTTATAGCTCAGACTCTTCTGTCTGGTGTGATATAAAGTTGGCATTTCATACCTTAGGCTGGGACAAAAGGAACGATTCAATAATGGAGATCAATAGAGCATGGGACACAGAGCTATGTCCCCATTCATCTGGTTATATAATGCCTCTGCTTCAGCAGTACAGAATGCTAAGAGGTATAGATCCCAAATCCACAGAAATTGATTTGAGATGACTTTCCCATTCTGGCTACAAATTTCAGGGGCTATTTTATGTAAATGATACATATATATAAATGATATAGTTGCATATAGCCGCTCACCAAACATGTGTATCAGAGGAATACCTAAATACACAAATCAAAGCAAAAAACCCCCAAACTTAACAGAAGTCACTTGTACCTGTTTTAGCTCCTTTATTCTCCCTCCTTTTTTCCCCCTGCCAAAAGAAAATACTTTGGGCTTGAATAGTGTGCGCTAAGTCTCACAGATTCATAGGTAAGATTAAGTTGTTGCTTGCTTTGAATTCAATAAAAGTAGTTCTAAAAAACAGAATTAAATAAAACCGTAACAAGCATAAAGTCGTTACAGCTTTGTACAACAAACCTTCTCCTATTATTAGCTAAGAGAATCTATTAGTGAAAATATCCTTGGGAATTCTGCCCTCTTTCCTAATTTAAAAAATCACAGAATGCTATCAACTCTGGAAAGGGGAATTTGATAATGTATCCCTATTTGCAGTTCCTCCAGTAGCTCTCACTGCACTCCCCTGGATGCCCATCCTTCACACTGAATGGAAAAGCAGTTTGTCATAGCACGGAGAAAAGAATGGCATCCTGGAACTAGAGACCAGACCACAATACGCATGCATAAAAACCACATTAAGAAAAGCAAAGTGACAGGTCATTTTAAATCTGGATGCTGTCACTAACTGAGTAACAAGAGCATTAATATGATCTGAGTAAGATGGAGCAGAGAGGTGATGGAGCAGTAACGCAGCATCCTAGAAGACAGAAAAGAGTAGCAAGCGCACATTCCTTCAGAGATAATAGCTAGTCCTCTTGCATACTTCTTCCTGGCAACACTAGAACTCCTAATCTTCAGCTTTACAACGTGTCTAAATTACAATGACTAACCATGTTAGCTGGCAAGAAAAAAAAAAACCAAAAACCAAACACCTATTGAAGGACAGACAATCTGGGAGCAAATACTGCTGCAGTAAGGTCTGTCCAAGGATCCAGCCCAATTCTTGAAGGTCAAACCAGAATTGGTGTGTGTACTCCTGATTCAGATAGTGCCATGAAGAGCAGAAGGAAAGGAAGAAAATAAATGGTAGTGTGCCCATAGAGGCCACTTTCGTTTGGCAAAGAAGTAATTGTGAGAGTCACACCAAATTCAGCAACCCCATTATAACCTCCCCAGGAGCCAAGCAATTCCCTTCTGGGTTTCCAGCATAATCTCATTGCCACTGTTGCTTTTACAGTGATGCCAGTATGGGTTTTCTCAGTGTTCCAGCCATTGCTTTACTTCTCTGTACAACACAAGTGACAGAGGGGGAATGCTGATTTTCAAGCGTTTACACCCCAGCAAAACTTAAACAATTTCATGGGGCAAGGAAATCAAACCACTTATTTAGCCCTAAGGACTCTTTAAAACTTCAATGGCTTTTGCAAACAATAGAGCTTCTCAAAGAGATCATACGGATTTGTTATAATGGAAACTATTAGGCAACCTAAATATAGAGTTCGTTACCAGTTCCCTCTATAACACAGTACATTAGGGTTCTATTCAGCATTCCTTACTCATGCTTCTACTGAACTTCAGCAGGAAACAGGAGATTTGTCCAAGTAAGGAATGATTATTACAGCCCTAAGTTCCTTACATTTATACAACATCTTTCATCTAGAAAGATTTCAAAATGTTTTAAAGGTCACATAAAGAAAAATTACTATATTCAGTACAGTCTCCTATCAAGGGGAACATAGTAATTTCTCAGTACCCAAGCAACAATACAGAACAATTTAGGTTAGCGAGTAAATAAGAAAGCCATGTCTACAGAGAGAATTTAGATCCTCAGCGACATACCAAATTAAAGCCTGGCACTGGTTCTACAGTAGAAGGTACAGGGATTTCCAATGGGCAGATAGGATCTTAGTTTTACATCTGACTCATGTCACATCTAACTGGCACCACACTGGGGCATTCCTTTAGTACTAACCCACAGAGAAGAGTACCACCTTGGGAATCAGCTACACCACTTCCTACAGCATCCAGGATTTCTCTTGGACATCTCCCATCCAAGCACAGCCCAGTTTAACCATTCTGCCACAAACAAAGTTAATTTAACACCAGGATAGAATCTGCTTTGAAAATTCAGTCTAGACGTATATTAAAATATAATCAAGAAGTCATAAGAATTATTTCTACTAATCTTAACAATTCCACCAGTTATTAAAGATCATAATCCATGTCTAGCCTCTGGCAGAAAAGGTAATTCTTTCAAGGAGAATAAATTATTCAACGGTGAAAACACCCACAAACCCGACCCCACACCTGAAAATATTTCTGTAAAGTTAATTGTACATGATTAGTATTAAACAAATACAACTGTGTTAACTGACTTTGCACCTAACTTCCAGTGGCCTTCAAAACCACTAAACTTGACTGTGATTGCCTCTTTTTCCATCTGCAAATCTGGTCACATTTAGTGAATTTTAACATGCAGAAGCAGACATTAAACCATCCACCACAAAAAAGCAGATTTCTCTGAACTAAAAAACCCAGTGCTTTACAGTGTCATATAGAAAAAGCTCTCATCAGTAAAAAAACAAACCGCAGTAGAAATTTTGAAGAACCAGTGCACACTAAGAACTGTGCTGAGGCATGAACTTAATCTAACATTAAGCTTCAAAATGTAAGACTAAAAAAAAAAAAATAAATAATGCATTCACAGTGTCATCAAATCACCATAGTTTTGTTATTCTGACCAACACTGATAACAAACATTTTTTTGCATAGGCAGTCCCAGCAAACATTTTAACAAGGCCTCACTCTGGTCTCTTGGACTCCAGCTTCTTTAAATAAAAAATTTTTAAAAATCCACCCTAATGGCCTTTTGTGTCTCTTTGGCACCCTAATGATTCTCTCCATAGACACAAAGGTCTACTTACTAGCTCAAACCTAATTTCAGAACTGGGGCCTAAAACCTCAACTTGTATTTATGTCACACCATGTGTAAATCCTACACTTTGCAAACATGTGAAAATGCAACCCATTTTTTAAACCTTACGGGAAAAAGAAACCCATGAATCTACTCAGCTACACCTTGCTTCAGAGTTTAAGTAGAGAAACAAAAATCACTGTATCAACTAAAGCTCTGCATACCAGATCACTGTGGGGGAGAAAGTGGAAACAAACAAACAAACCAACCCTAAAAAGACTTTTTGTTGTTAAAATATTAAAAAATTAGGAAATTTTCAAGTGGGGAAAAGAGAAGGCAATGATAATATTGGTTTCTCAGGACTGTTTATTTTTTCCATGCCTTTTTTTTTTTTTTTTTTTTAAGTTTCAGTGCTTTTATCCAACTGAGTTTCCAGTGCAACAAAACAATTTTAAACTGACTTTGCCTATCAAACTGACTGGAGGTTAAAGAGGCTTTATTCATGCCATTTTAAAGATTCTGCATTCATTCTTTAGCAGTACTATTTTGCTGAATATTACTGATCCGTACACATCTACTTGTGATATAAACACAATGCCATTGCTGTAACTGGAAACCACTCTATACATGACAGATGTGATTTCTCTCACAGCATTTTGCTCACTGATTTCCTTGGTTAAAAAAAAAAAAACCAACTAGTATTCAAAACTGAAGTTATGAGAAGTCCTTTCAACATTCCTTCCAGTTTTCAGAAGTCTAGGAAATCAACCCTAGAAATAAAGATGCACCTTTTTTGTCAAGTAATTGGACCTGACCTTGCACTTACAATTTCAAATGTGACATTTGTTGCAAGTCATATTCAGCACTGCTTTGACCGATATCTAAAATGTCATTGCTGATTTTGATAGGATTGCAACTTTTATTGCCACTTAAACTTCTCCTGCTGACAGGATTAACCCATAGGTATGATAACCGTAACAAAGGATTCTTCAGCAATATCCTCTTCAGTTAAGCATGCAACGGCTATGAGCACACTCCTGTTGGTTTTATAAAAAGCCTCCGTTCCCCAAGCATGCACGTTTAGGCCATGATACTGAAACACATCAGCAGACACAGGAACCAGGTAATCCACCGCAAGCTTTCCGATGGGTGCATGGAGAAAAGGTCCTCCTGGGAAGTCACAGATACGCAGGGTGGCACTTCCATACAGCGCAATCCAGCTAACCAGCAATCCCTCTCTAAACAGCGAAGGGTTATTATCCACCTCTACAGCCCCGGAAACCTGCACAGTGATGTTCTTGTGATGAAAAGCGAATTAAAATAATAATTAAAAAAAAGGAGGGATGGGGGTCAGATTATTTATGCGGCAAAGTTAAACTGGCAGAAAAAAATTAGTTTGGAAGGAAATAAAATCATTAGAAGGGCAAACGCCTTAGTAGGCACGCCCCAGGGGATGGCTCTTCTGCGTGCGAGGGGCACGGCCTCTCCGGGGTTAGGCTGTGCGGGCAATTATGCCCTTCCCGGTATTTATCATTTCTGTCTCCACAGACGCCGGTGCACCACTCCTGGGCTTGGGTCACGTTTACCGG
>NW_010541464.1:0-1567 GCF_000687285.1 Phaethon lepturus
GTTACGAGGTTTATTCCCAATTTCAGTGACAAGTTGGGAACTAATACTATACGCTGTGAGACTGAATCTAAGCTCAGAATGATGACACAAAATGCGCATAACACTCACCTATAAGGTGAGGACACTCAATCCCAGGACGTTACTTTGGACGGCGTCCCGATACAAAGGGAGGACTTCCCATCACAGACCCGCTGCTCCGAGGAGAACCACTCCAAGGGGGACTCCAGCAGGTGCCCCATTTATAGCCTGGGTCGGATCTGAACTGTGGTCATCTATTGGTCGTGGTCACATACGACTCCCATTGGTTGAGGGGTCTCCTAGGTGGACTTATTGGCTGCGGTGGTCTTTGGCTGGTTCAGGTATCTCGGGGACATTGCTGGGGGTTCTCTGCGTACGTGCCTGGCAAGCACACCTGCTTCCTGCCAAACTAGCCACCACGCTCCCTGTGCCGTGCTGTTAGACCCACGGGGTGGGGTGGGGAGTTGCTCCTGACACAGATACAAGGAGGTAGATCTGCTTAATTAAGACAGTGAATTAATCTAGTTGCAGGAATTGATAGGTGAAATTTTATGGCCTATGTTATGTAATCGCCCAGACTCATAACTTTTCTGATTTTATAATCTGTTAATCTAAGTGTATACTTTTTTCAGATTTTCTATTTATTCCTATTACTATTCTGTTTCTTGCTTATGATAGTATTTGTTTGTATGAAATAAATTCTTTTAAGTCAGTTGCATTTCTTTTACTGAGTTTAAAATCAGTTCCACAGTCATAAAGAATAGGAATATGAGCCTAGGAATGTCTTTGCAACTTTCCTTGAGGTAGTATAATTTTCAATTATATTAATTACCTCATAATCAATGATTACACGTTGTTTTTGATATATGTATATATGAATAACTGTGAAAGGTGCAACTATTTAGAGAAATATGTCAATCAGTATATAATAGGAATATACAAAGCTGTGGCCTCTGTTCTGAGAATTTTTCTATACAAACAGCAGTACATACACAGAATTGATAACATAAGCGGATTCTAGTGAGTAGCAGCTCAGTAAATGGAAAATTAGAGGAGGTTAAATACTAAAACCCAACTAATAAGGAGTATCAGTGTACAAGGTTAGAATGAGTTTATAAACCAAGAAGCCTCCTTGACATACACAAGTAATAAACACATTCACAGTCCCTGCATCAAGAGATCATAAAGGCTACATGTTGGAATGCGCTACTTTTTATAATACTAAAACAAAAAACAATAGTACCTCAAAAAGAAGAGGAGGCAGATGATGTAGATATAGTCCAGTTTTTTTGAGAGTCTTTGCTTTCTGAGAAAAGAAGCTTGCATCTGAAAGACTGCTACAAGCTACCATCTCTGCATTTGGTGTAAGAGGAGGATCAATGAATCTTTCCGTGGACACAGTATCTCTCTAATACTCAAGGCTGGAGACTGGAGGTTTTCTTCTGAGGCTGGTGAGACAAGCTGCAGTAAATCAGAAGCTCTTTTCTCTCAAGAGAACAAAGGGTTCTGGCTTGTGGCTTGTCCTGGTTTCAGCCACGATAGAGCTGGT
>NW_010541465.1:0-2830 GCF_000687285.1 Phaethon lepturus
CGCGCAGGGCATTCATTTCCTGGCACAAAAGGGAAACACATCTTCATGCAATCCAACAACCAGCATATAAAGATGTTCCTCTCAAGACCGAGTTCTTCAGGAAGGGTAGCATCCTTTGGCAGGGGCGGGGCAGCAGGGAGCAAACTGAGGCCTTTGCTCCAGTTTCACAACTAAAATAATCCAAATTCTTAAGAAATCTCCTTTTCAGTTAACTCTTCAGAGAATAAATCAGAGCCTGTAGCTGGCTTCGTTTCTCAGGAGACAGACCTTCCAGGCCTGAAGCTGCTCGGATTGTTAATGAATCCCTAACAGCTACAGTGGGCAACACCGGGGTGGACACTACGGGAATAACGAGTGGTGAGTGGGTTTTATACAGGCTGCGGAGAGGATGCGCTGTTATCCAGAATGCACCATCTCTACTTCCTTGCCAGCGCTTCTCATCTTTCCTCCCAGCAGTTCAAAACTCAGCATAGTCTTGAAGGTTGGACCAGGCCTCATATTTCTGGGCCCAGGCTCGACCTTTTTGAGCCTGGCTCTGTGCTCACCTCCTCGTGGTTCTTCTTGAGGTAGGCCAGCTCCTCCTTCAGGTTCTCGATCTGCATCTCCAGGTCAGCTCTGGCCAGGGTCAGCTCATCCAGGACTCTGCGCAGGCCGTTGATGTCGGCCTCCACGCTCAGGCGCAGAGCCTGCTCCGTCTCAAACCTGGAAGCACAAGGACAGTCATGGAAGTTGCACAAGATCTTGCACAGCCGGGGACAGAGCACCTTTGTTGTTCGCTTCGCCCATGCTGCTGCTGGCACCGTGCCAACCCTGCATGACCCCGATGGTGCATGGACAACCTTCTGATGGTGAAAGCTAGTGAGTGCAGGGGAGCGACCGATAAAACGGTGTCCGTCTGAGTCCACAGCATCACCTTGCTCCTGATAGCACTGGGCCCTGTTACGGGTCCGGGCTTTGTTGAGCTATACACACACAAGCTGAATTCACAGCAGAGGCACAGTGCAACTTCTCTGCGCAGGAGAGGTCGTACCACAGAGGAACAAGCAATGGGAATAAAATAGTGAAGTTTTGGACGGAAGCAAAACAATCCCTAAGCACCTCTAAAATTTAGATAACCATCTGCTTTGGAAATTACGCCTTCATTTTGAAGGCTTTGTTTCCACATTGCCTTTTTGGTGTTTGGATTGGATTTTCTCCTCATTTCATCAAACACCTCGGCAGACTTTATTCCGTTTTGCCAGGAAATGTGGCTTACTTGGTCCTGAAGTCATCAGCCGTCAGCCTGGCGTTGTCAATCTGCAGGAGGAGGTTAGCATTGTCGACTGTGGCCACCAGGACCTGGAGGGTGGAGGATAAAGCAAAAGCACTAAATCAGTGTCAGGAACTCCTCCTGGCTGAGCAAGGGATGGGAGCACAAGTGAGCCTGTCAGGACAGGAATCGTTTTGGGGAAGCTTGGGGTTTCCTTAGCAGAAGTGTGTATTGAATCAGGATGAGTAAGACACGGCTGAGACTGACTGCAGGAAGGCGCTGATTACTCTGTGACCTCCCTTTCCAAAAATCCCTCAGTAAGTATTTCAAAAGGCAGCACGAGGCCACGTAAGATGTGTGAGACCTGATGATGGCATTTGTTCCCATGCTTCAGGAGAGGTGCTGATAATGCAAGGGGCAAGGAGGAGTCACCCACTCCCCCTTCCACAGCACTGTGCGGCTCTTCTGGCAGGACAGATGGACCAGGAGGCTGTTTGTGCCTGGCAAACCTTGTGACCATTTGTTCTGGATGGATTTAATTTCTTGACTGCAGAAATGGAGCAAAATGCAGGGAGCAGGCGCCTACAGCTTCTGATTTTTATATTATAAAATATAATATAGGAGCAAATAATCCACACTGGGAGAAGATTCAAGTCAGAGTCTGGGAGGACATCAGTTATGGGGCCAAGGAGAGCGGGGGGGAAGTGGATTCCATGCATCATGTGCCAGCTCTGGCTGTACACCACCTTCCTTCATGTTTACTGAGGGCAATTCATATGTACGAAGTAACAGAGAAGAACAAAGTCAACTCTTGAGTATTTCCTCCAAAATGGGGCGGTGGGAATCAAATCAGATCTGAGAGGAATGCCCCCAGAGCTGCCTGGGTTGGTGGGTTCGCATCACGCCGGGCCCTGGGGTAGTGACTGCCCAAAGGAGGTGAAAAACTCTGTATTGGTCAGTTCCCTCTTTTTCTCTTTAGCATCTAAATGACATCAATACCAGCAGCTGAAACCAGTTTGCAAACGCTGTAACTGAATGTTTGCGAACACCACATCAGCCTTTCACAGTTTGGGCACACCTACAACTTGCCCTGCACATTCATTTTAAACTCCAAACACATGTGCATTATCAATGCAGACTTGTCCCTCCCTCTTCGTCTTTGCATTATGTCCTTTTATACCTGCTTCGTCCAGGGAAAACAGCCATGCGTTCCATCTAGAAGGATGTAACCAAAAGCTGACATTGAGACGTCTCTGAATTTCCAGCCTGGCACTCTGCATGTGCACCTGAGACACTTTTTATGACATAGTTAGCGCTTCCTAATTACAGAGGTGGCAGTCAGTGTTCCTGCTTCCTCTCTGATAACAAGGCATCCCCCTGTGTCGATCACAGCATCCTACCTTGTTCCTGAGCTCCTCGATGGTCCTGTAGTAGGGGCTGTAGTCACGGTCTGGGCCAGGTCCCTGCTTCTTGTACCATTCCCTGATCTTGACCTCCAGGTCAGTGTTGGCCTCCTCCAGGGCTCGCACCTTGTCCAGGTAGGCAGCCAGGCGGTCGTTGAGGTTCTGCATCGTCTCCTTT
>NW_010541465.1:3290-8870 GCF_000687285.1 Phaethon lepturus
GGCTGGGGGGCTGGGGAGAGACACCCGGCTCGGCGGCGCAGACAGCGAGTGCTCGCTTCCCCCTGGCTCGGGGCCCTTTATAGCCCGGGCGGGAGGCGTTGCTGGCGCTTTTCGTCACCCCTGAAAGCAAGAGCCAAATTCCAGAATCATCATTTTTCTCTCCCCGATTTCACGTCTTTTGTCACATCCCACTAGAAGCAGTACGGCACACACAGGATCTTCTCCTTCCGCTTGAGTTCCCAACACCCAGCGTGATTCAGACCAAAGGCTCCTTGCTCACGGCTACGTTTTAGCATTTCACTGTTGCACCTGAGACGCAGAGGCGCTCGCTCCAGCTCCACCCCGCTGCTCCCTCGTGAAGTGAATCCTCTGTGATATGCCAAGTCGCTCACAAGTGCCTTATATCATTAAAAACCTACAAATCTATTTATCTGTTTTTTTAAAGAGTCTAAAGCCAACGAAAACTGCTGACTTAAGAGCTCTGTGCACCCGTAATCTTCATATGGGCTGACCCAAAGCCAGATGGAAACTTTCCCGTCAGGACCTCTGTCCCAGGACAAGCACAGACCTGGCGGTATTTGTGTCCTGAATTTGGCAGAAATCTTGTAACTCAAAAGAGAAGAACCTCCAGTAATTTCTGCTTGCGTACTGGCGTAGGGTGAATCTCTCTGCAGAGCCTGGAAAGTCCCTGCAGCAGTGGTTTCTCAGTCAGTTTACGAGGCAGATGCCCAGCGTTTCCCAGTGGCACCTGCATCACAGCATCACCTTTCACAAACTCCCCAGCAGCCTGTGACTTTTAAAAGACTTGTAGAAGCTAAAAACTTCCGTGCCACAGTTTATTCTATCTCATTGCTGAGGCAGGTTTTAATGCTTCAATAGTCTAAATCAGAGAAGAAGCTTTGAAACTGCATTAGACACCCGCTGCCAGGACACACACTGTGCAATTTCCGACGGGAAGCGTGTGACCAACCCTTACCAATGCCTACGCCTGCCTGCAGAGGCTTTTTCCTAAAACATTTGCAGCTGCAAGACACAATTCTAACGTAACTCAGCGCGACCAGCAGCGCTTGTATCGGAAGTGCTGATGGGCTCCACAGATCAGCGAGGAGCAAGACCACCACGAGCACCTGCGAAGCAGAGGGTTTACACAGGACACGGCAAGAAGAGCTGTACAGAGACGAGGCGATGCAGCCACCGCGACAGCCACGCCTGCATCGTGCTATTAAAGGATTGAGCACAGCGATTACAGTAATGCAGCTGGACAGGTATTAGCGTGAAAAAAGCAGCAGAGAACCAGGAAGGGAGACACTGCACTGTTTTATTCTTTGTCGGGGAAAAAAATCCCTTTACTGATGTGGCGCCAGCTCTTTCAGTAGACAGTGGAAAATCGCACACCCAACCTGCTGGCTTGCCTGGCCACAGCGATGTCATTCTCGGATAAGAGAAGTTATTTTTCCTTTTAGCAGAGGTGCCTGTGAGATAGTGCAAGGGAGTTACAGGGATTAGGAACCCTTTTGTGCTTTCTGTCTTGTGGTGATCTCCTTCCTTCCCGGGGCCCCTCTGGCTATTTTCACATTCTAATGCACTTAACTGATTTTGGAGCTGCTAAGATGTTCCCAGAGCCTCACCCTCGGTAATTCGTAGTACCTCCTTTCTTTCATCTGTTCCCTGAAGGACGCAATAACAACAACGTTTTATCTGCATCTCTGTAAGATCTGAAGGACTTAATAAGGGAGTCACGTTCTCTTCCTTTAGCAGCTCCAGGAGAGGTGGTGTGATTTTTCTGGGAGGCCACTGAGGAAGCAGCATAACCAGAAACAAGACTCCAGATCCTCCTAGTCGAGGGCTCTAGTCTGCACAGCA
The DNA here is from genome assembly GCF_000687285.1 of Phaethon lepturus. NCBI lineage: Eukaryota > Metazoa > Chordata > Aves > Phaethontiformes > Phaethontidae > Phaethon > Phaethon lepturus. The sequence continues at coordinate 5,154 of NW_010541465.1, forward strand.
CTGCCTCAGAACTGAGTGGCTTCAGATTTGGATTTTTGACTCCCCAAGCTGCAAAATCTGGGGATTTGGGATGCACACGTGCCCCGTCCCTCAGAGACCTGGGGGAAAGGAGAGGACCTGGGAGCAACCCACCGCTGGCAAACAGCAGAGCATGCGGATGATTGTGCTCAGCTTGCAGTGAAGTCCTGGGGCAACGTGGCAGGGTGAAAATCGGTGTTCATGCTGGCCCGCTTCCCTCTGTAGCGGTGGGGACAGGGTTAACCAAACGTCGTGTGGGAGCTGTGCTCAAGTGCCATTCCTTGGCCACCCGTGCTCTGAGTTCTTCCAGATGTGCTGGCTTTGCTCATGTTTGCTCCAGCAAACACCCCCCTGCTCCAGGCAATTCCTGTGTTGGCCATGAGCCCCACACATGGGCCAAAAATGGTGCCGTGAATTCTGTCACCCCGCTCAGGTGGTGACATTCTAGGCCAAGTTATGAGCCTGCAGGTGACAACTGCCATGAAACGAAGCAAAGCCCTGCCCCAGCCCCACAGGCAGGAGATACCTGGATTTAGGGCGCTCTGTTCCGTTATTATCATGACCCCAGCCCATTTTTAAGCTCTTTTATTACAGCCAGCCCAGGAGCCTAGGAAGAGGTCCGGAGATTGTCCTGCAGTATCAGCTTTTTCTGGTCTTTTCTGATCAATGTTCTTGCCAGTCAGCTGCTGCCCTGACCTCCGACCGAGCTCCTAAACAGTAATCCCCAAACTGGCCCCACTCTTAAAAGAGAAACCCTTAGCACCAAGTTCCCCTTGCGCCAGCTCTGTCGACCAGGCATGATTATACAGAGGAGCGTGCACCACTTCAACTATTTTATGTTACCAGAAGAATTCAATCTCCCAGGCTCTCCTGCAACACTCACCCACAATAAATTCCCTTGAGTTAGGAAAAAAAAAAAACACATCATAATGTTCAGGAGATGGTATCAGAGTCTGTTCCAGCAAGGAACATGCCGTAGATGCTATCTCTCCCTCAGGTTTGCTTCAGGGGGAAAGAAGGATGGTTAGCACAGGAAGGGAGGTGAAATTATACGTTGGGACTGGACAAGCAGTGCACACTGTAAGCCAGTGTGGTGAGGGCTGCTGTGAAAATGCCAGGGTCAGCGTGTGTTGCATTTGCCTCAAACAATAGCACTTAATTGTGCTTTTAATGTCATGAATAAGAGCTAATTAGGAGTCACTGGGTTCCCCTGTGGGCCAGCTTCTCCTGAGTGCCTCTCACAGCGATTCACAGCTCAGTAGAAACTAGCTGAAGGATGCAGCCCTGGGAAAGACGTCTCCTGCCTGTAAGGAAGGCTTTACCCTTGCTGACAGGTTTGCTCTGTAAGCTTGAACAACACCAAAATGGGTAACAAATATACCAAGGTGTGGAGTGAAATATGCCGTCTCTGTTTCTATCTCATCTCAGCTGCTAATTCTTTATCATCTGCTAGGACATGTCCTGACAGCCCCCCTGTTATCTGGAAAAAAGCAATCCCAGATCTGTTACCGTGAAAGGAAACTTCGTGGTGTGTGTGCAATGGAAACTCCCTTCTGGGCAGGCTCGGGGCATTTAGCCATCAGCCAGCGAGCTGAGCCAAGGCTGGCCCGAGCTGCAGGGCGATGGGTGATGCTCACCCCATTTGATCCGCTGCTGCCCACAGTGCTGCCTGCGGGATGGAGGGGAGACAGGCAGCACAGCCTCATCCCCTATAGCTGTAGAAGGGGAGGAGGCAGCAATGGAGCCAGCAGGGCGAAGGACTGACTGGAGGGGAGACCAGGGGAGTGACTCTGTACTGTCCTTCTCCAGGCTCCAAACGGGGTCCTGCCAATGGTGAAGCCAGACCTTGCTCTGCCCGCGGACCCCTGCAGGCAGCCTCCATCGGCAGCCACGGCAGCCCTGTGTCAGGGCCACCCTGGGCTCTCAGTGAATGTGGAAGAGGGTGATGCTCCTCTGTGTTGGCTAGTGCCCCACGTTCTTTGCAGAGCATCAGGCAAGGTCCTGGCCGTGCATCATTTGATGCTTCACAAGCCACCTCCACCAGTGAGCACCTTGCTGGGCCTGAGACCTGCTCTGCCCGTTTTGGCACAGTGTGAGCCAAGGAATCACCCCTTACCGGAGTGATTCCCAGTGAATCGGCACTGCCAACACAACCAGTTCACATGCTCCGTCGCTCAGCGGCGGGAGCAGCTCAGCCAAGGGGCTGGGCAGTGCAGAGCGACGCGGCTATGTCTGCTTTGCTTCGGGGATCACAGCCCCATCTGGCACTAGACAGTCTTTCAACACATCGTTCAAGCTCTTCCCCCAGGTCCTGCTGCAGTTATTCATCCTCACAGCCACCCAAGCGCTCTGACCGCCCATCGTGCTGTCAGCTCACCCAACCGAAGGCTGTCTGAGCGCTGCTTTTCTGCTGGCATGTTCTAGCAATAAAGATACTGAATCGCTTTTGATCACAACCAGTCTTGTCTCCAAGGACTGGCTCAGCCTTTCTGACCTGCTTGGGGATGAGGAACTCATTCCAGCGAGCTGAGCGCTGTGAGCAGCTCACCTCCCTCTTACGCTCAAAGGGCTCCCCGGTGACATCCCGGCTCACATGCTCCAGCTCGGGCTCAGGCCGGTACCAATACGCAGAGCCGTGGGCCAGAGACGGGGATTCCCTGGTCTGGAGCCCAAGGGGCGAGCTGCCCTGCAGCGGGTGCAGGACCCAGGCTCTCCAAGCTGCTGTCAGAGGCATGACCAGGGTCGTTCCAGCTGGCGAAGGGAGGAGAGAAGGACAACAAATCAGCAACTTGTTTTACTGTAGACAAAAGAATATTTTTTCTCTTTGAGCAGAGCTATCTCCTAAGCTATCACAAATTGCTTTAGCTCTATCTCCACAGCAAACTCCGACCTCTGGAGTTTCCCACGTTATTTTTTCAGCATCTGTCTTCCAGATAGCAAGCAGCTCTTGCATTTCCTCATGTCTCATTCTGTCAGTGTGGAAATACGATCACACCCCGTCTGTTCATCCCCCTCCCCTCACTGAGCACAGCAGAGCAGGCAGGGAGTTGCACATGTACTTTCCCATGCTGACTATGGGCAACAAACAGCAGCTCCCACGTTCATTCTGTGCCCACACTCACTGCACCTACAGTGACTCCACGCCAGGTCTCCAAGGCACACGTGGGAACCCCGGCTTGGGGAGACCCGTGATGCTGGCGGCGGGGTGAGGCAGATGCTCGTGTCAGCCTGGAGACACTCGTGCTCACAGAAAGGCAGGAATTGCATTTTTCTCCCTGCTCTGGGTGCAGCCAGTTGCGCCAAAGGACCCCAGATGGATGTGCCAAACCCGCTGTTGGTGACAGGGACTCCACCAGCCCCGCGACTCCTCTGCAGGAGCCTCTGCCGGGATTTAGTGCCTTCCTGCTCCCAGGGCTTGTCCTGGCCTCTGTGCAGACCCACCCTGCGCACACAGCCCCGATGATACGAGAGGATGGGATCAAGCAATGGAAACAGCCCCCACAAACTGTGGTTTTCTAGCGCTGTACCCCAGGGAAGCCCGTCGCCCCAGGTGGGACCCTGCCTCTTGGCTTGGCCCACTCTGGAGGGCCTTCAGCATGGCCCCACGGGAGGGTTTCCCGTGTGTTCCAGTCCCCCCACAAGCTCCCTTTCTGCTGCTCCTCAAGGGCTGGTGGCTGCAGCGGCTGTTCCCTGTAAGAA
>NW_010541466.1:0-975 GCF_000687285.1 Phaethon lepturus
TTGCCCTTAGCGTACAGAGATGGGTGGCAGGTGATTTTGGAGTTAGTGAGACCTCTCAGAAAAGGCTCTTTTAGCAAAAGTAATATACCCCCACCCTTCCTTTCCCCTCCCCTTCCCCCAATGCTCCCTTATTCCTATTCCAGGTGCTTCTGCTTCTGGAAAGATGTTTATCATTTCTCCATCTTTGATGGTAGTTTTTTTTCCCCTCTCTTGCTCTCTCATTTTATCTTGCCCAAGGGGGCCTGTGCTACCTTTTATTAGCTGACACTTCACTTCTGCAGATGGAAATGACACTAATGGAATGTGGCTGAGGCTTTATTACAGAAATGCTGTTTGCCCTGCACAAGCAAACCTCCAAATAATCCTGCAGGAAAGGCATAAACCTTGAAAGCAGGTGCAGGAGCTGCAGATGAAAAAGACGACAAGGGGGAGGGACTGATGGGTTAAGGAAGGAGAAAGAAATAAGTAAAGAGGAAGAAACAGGCTAGGGCATATCCCCATGTGTCCAAAAAGAGAGCAAAGGTAGTTTAACTGAGAACAAGCTGCATTTGAAGTCCAGGTTACTGGCAGAGGTTTCTAGGTGAGAAGATGGGGCAGTGGCAGGCCTCTGCCTCGCTGACACTGCTGTCACTGCCTCAGCTTCTTGCCTAAAAGCTGTGCCAGTAGAATAACTGTTAAGGATGGTGGATGCTGTTCTGGAAGATTTGATACTGTTTCTGCAAGCAAGCATAGGGCTTTCAAGACAAAGGGTGTCTTGCCAAACATGTCTGTGCAAACCCAAGCTGACAGACGTGGGGCTTTTTGCTTTTCCTGAACATGAAAACCCACCCGTGACATTCTGAGAGGTAAAAATCGCTGTGTCCCTGCGCTCTGGCTCCTTCTCTTCCTACCTTTAGCAAGGTCGAAGCATCTCCCTGCACTGTGAGAAGGAGATGTTAACACTTGCCAAGGACGCCTGAGGAACCGCTTCTGAAT
>NW_010541466.1:1006-9599 GCF_000687285.1 Phaethon lepturus
TTGGCTGCTGTCAACTCTAAACCCCAGGACATGATGATAACCAAATGATGGCAGAGATAAAGTGCTAGAAGAGAGTTAGAGAATAAAGGGAAGGGAGGAGGGCAGCTGGCTGGGAAGACTCAGAGGATGTGAGGGAAGTGACATTCACTTAACAGCAGCCTCTGTTTTTGTGTGTTATTGATGCTTGCTTTTCCCTCCCTCTTTAATTTTTATGGTGTGGCTGTTACATCTATGGCTCATTAGGCAACAAGGTGCTAATACTGTCTGTAAAGCTGCAGGATAGATACCCTCTCCCTCCTCTATTCTTCTCTGTGCTTTTGGTTTTATATTTATTTTTATATCTACTTTAGCTTTGTTTTGTTTCCTCTCCATGTCATCATCTTCCCCTGGCTCCCTTCATTCATAATACAGCTCAAAGGAGAATAATTTCAAGAGTTGGAAACTTTCTTTGCTCTTTTTTCCCCCGCTGGAGGAATTCCTCCACAGATGAGGGGCAAGAGTTGGTTAACCTAGTGAACTGAAGTCTCAAAGATGCCATGGAAACAGAAACGTTTATGCTAATCCACAGCAGAAAAGCCAACACAGACACAGCGTGTGTAGCTGGGGGTCCCTTTTCATTTGTTGGCTCTCAGTCTGGTTGCCTTTTGGACTGATGCAAAAGAAGTGTTGTGGGAAGAAGAGTTTTTGGGCTGCCTCACCAAGGGAGCCATCAGATCAAACGGGCATGTGAGAGACCATCAAACACTGCTGTGCTTCACCTTCCACAAAGATCCCTTCTCACAGGTTCTGTGGCAGTTCTGTATGGGAGCACAAATGACTCCCTTGTTTTGAGAAAGAAAATGGGTGGGGAGGTATGACAGTTGTCTTCAAACACATGAACAAGAGCGGTAGAGAGGAAGGTGGTCACAATTCCTCGTTTCTGCTAGGTACAGGACAACCAGAAATGGGTTGAAATGCAGCAAGGAATATAGTAGTTAGTAGGAAAACTGTTACTGAGACCAGTGCTGGAACAGAGCATCCAACACAGCTGTGTTGCCATCCCTGCAAGTATTTAAGGTGAGTTTAAAGAAGCATCTATCACAGTACTGAGTCTTGTCTTGTGACGGTGCTGTGGGTGTTACTTTGCCTTCAGTGGTGTTTCTGGCTCTAGTCCAGAGGATGTTATGCAGGTTTTTATGAGGGAATCCCCCTAATAAGTAACTTATTGTGTAAGTAAGCCACTGCCCAATACCCTCATCTTTACAATGACCCCGGTCCTTTCTAGTGCAGCTACACCCAGTGTAGGAATTGCCTGTAGGTACATTTGTGCAGTCACCCACACACATCCATCATTTATGTGCCTTTGATTGTAGATGAGAATTTTATTTATAGCACAACCCTTCTTTCTTCCTTCACCAGAGCACTTAAGGGTGTTGTACATCATCATAATAAAACCCATTACAATAAAATACTACCTCCAGAATCTTTGAAAATGAAAGCCAGGCGGAGGGAGTCCAGAGAAGGTGGGAAAACAAAGGGCAGGAGGAGAGAATGGGCAGTTTACATATTTGAGGCACCAGAATGGCCACATTGCAGCTAGAACCTGGGGACCATTTAAAGGCCTGGAGAGTCTTTGCAGAAATGGGGTGAAACAGAAGGAGACAATGCTTCAACAAAATGGAGGGGATGGCATTGGCTAGCCATGTTAATGCACTCCATATCTGGGAACAGTTTGGAGGAATGGCTGGTGCTCAGAGACTGTACCTCTTCCCCAACCTTCTTTCCACCTTTGTCCAGTAAATTCTTCCTTGTGGGAAGAATTCCATCATGATAGAATTGGCGGCAGATCTGGGTTGTGATGGTGGGATATGTGAACACATGGGGATTAGACCTGGTCCAAATGATCTCTTTCATTTTTCCCCACTATTCTTTTTTCTTATTTCCCCTTCCCCTTATTTCTTGAAATCTTTTGCGGATGAGAGAAATCTTTCATTTTCTGTTCTTAGCACTATTCTTTGGCGTAGTTAAGGCTTGTTTGCAAATCTCCCTAGAGCAACATGTTTTTGTGCTTCTTGTTTATGTTCAAAGACACACAAGCAGCTTGGTCTCCCTTGTGGAGTTCTCCTGTTCCATCCAGATATGTTTTTTCCCAAAGCCTAGCACTGTTCTGTTGATCATTTTGGGTAGCCAAAGTTTGGCTGTCCTGTGGGAGGGCTGTGTGTCTACGACTGGACTCTGCCCACAGCAGAGGCAGTGCTTGTTCATTGTGCAGTCATGAAGAGACATCAGGGAATATGCTGACCTTGTTATAATTAATGGATAGTGGGGTAATGGTTCTGTGTGATGCATTAGATACAGAAATGGGATCCAACACTTCTACATTTAGGGTAATTGAAATTCTGAGACATTTATTATTTTGGGCACACTACAGTAACTTTGGTCTTTAAATCTTAAATTAATTATTTCAGGCATTTACAGGAAGAAAACAAGAGGCTGGGGAATAAGGGAGACTCAAGCAGTCTGTTGACTGGTCATCCCAAGGAAGGGCTTTACTATTGTGTGCTATTCCCTGTCTGAAGGGGGGAAACCTGGGGAACTAGTGCTGGATCAGCAAACCATGGATATTTCTTAAGTGTTGGGGTGTGCTGGCCAGATTCCTCAGGCAGTAAAATGCTCTGCAGGACAATGTCTGAGGAGAAGGTGCATCAAAAAAATATGTGGGCTGAGGGAACAGCCACTGTTCTTTGCCAGATCCCAGAACTGTGACTGGGACAACTGCTTGGAAGTGTCTCTTGAGCATGCACAGACAGAGGAGAGCAGACCTCACGGGTCATGTGGTGATAAAGGTGCTGGACTACAGCTGAGAGTTTTCCACAGTTTAAACCTGATACTGTGACCTGGGGTGGGTTATTCCCCCCTTTGCCAGAGATGAGAGCCTCTTCTGGGGCAGGATTGTCCCTCGCTGATGCTCACGGTGATGTTTGGGCTGTATCTCTTGCGAAGCCAAGAGCAGTCCCTGACGTGGCTGCTGTATCCCTTGCACAGAGCACACAGCCGGGCTGATGCTTCTCCCCGAGTGCCTTGGAGGCCTCGCAGGGTTTACTCAGGTGAGCAGAGACAATTTTCTGTGAGAATAGCTTTGCCAGTCGAGTGCTCTGGACTGTAACAACCTGTCATTATGGGCCTCACCTGTTATTTGTCTATACAGCAGCTTGCACAATTAAAGGGATAGATATGTAATAACCAGCCAGCTAAGTAAAGGGATTGGAAACCAGCCTAATAAAATCCATTTCCTTCAGTTGCTCTGTTATACTGGTGCCACAGATGGAGCTTTTGCTTCACAAACAAGGAACTACATTAATCTTCACTCTTATTTTAAAACAAGCAGGTAACTGTTTGCTTCAGCCTCCTCTTCCCACTCATGTGTGAGCCTGGGAGGGGGTGGCACGGAGTGGTACAAAATAAAACAAATGGGTGTAGGAGAAAAAAAAAGAGACAAAACCAGAGGAAATACAGAAGAGTTAAAAAACTCGAAATCCCTATGAAACTTATTTTTCAGTGCTCTGCTTTATTCCCTGCTCTACGGGCCTCCCAGTAAAAGATAGCAGCTTCCCACAGCATGTGGCTGCTGCTTGTTTTTGATGTGACAACTTTCGTGTCCCCACATGGGAGAGATACACAGGATTGAACGAAGAGTAAGCACATTGTTGTTGAATTGTGGAACCCACTTGTAGATGATAATGAGAAACATTATTTCCTGATGCTCTTTAGGTTGGTTTCACTATTGCTATGGAGGAGGTGGTGTTGACTGGAGTTTTGGAGGCACCTCTATGTGTTGTCACTTTATTTTGGGTCCTGAGGGTCATAAGGCTGTCCTGGTTGTGCCTCTGTTACATTTGTGGGATGGCTTGTAAGAGGTCAGGGAAAGGAGGATATGAGAAAGGAGAGAAAATAAATTAAAGACCTATAGAAGAGAAAGTATAGTGACATTTTCTCCTGGCCTTCCCATAGTTTTCTAGGTACAATAGAATGCTGATGAGAGTAAGTGTGAGTTTTCTCTTGGGTGGGAGAAAAGTTGACTGATTGCCAAGACAGAAGAAAAATTAATGGTGAGAGCAGGGAGAATTCAAATATCTAACTCTAGGGAGTGAAACAGCATGGCTGAGCCAGGAGCCTAGGCTTCAAGTGTAGTTGTACAGATCTTGAGAGTTGTGTCTTTCTCCATTAGCTAGAGAGGAAGGCAAAGGTTATTGCTTATAACCCCTGAGTGCACAGAGAAGTCCTACCAAAGGTTCCTATTCAAATTTTCTTCTGTCTGCACTCTTTTTTTTTTTTCCCCTTTCGGTCCTTAAAATGTAATCAAAGGACTGTTTTATTCTCCTCTGGATGGTGTGTTTCATTTCTAGTTAGATAGTTTTCTGCTTTCAGCTGCCACAGATCTGAAGGTTAAAAAACTCAGATTTGCAATGAAAGTGGTGGTAACTGGGGTGGTGCACTGTCAGAGATGTGTGCTCACTGCTGTTCAGGCTGGGTGGAAAAGTCAGAGGAAAAATAAATAGAAAAAGCAGCTTTGTGGTGTCCTTGACTGGCCATGCACAAGGAAGAGCCTTGGCCAGAGCCGTTGGCCCAGTGGGGTGACAAGAACAAGGTTTGCTCCTTCAATTTCTTCACACTTTATGTTTCATTCACAATTCCCAAGTGAGACTCCCAAACACTTCCGAAAACTAAGATGTTTTGTTATTTCATGATCAATTTTGCCTCGAAACAAGACTGACAGTCATTTTTACTCTTCTGCAATGCTAGTCCTTATTAAATTGGTGTTGTTATTCCTAAGAGCTACTCTTGCTTTTTCTGCTCTGATAAAATCCTCACTAAAGTCAGTGCATGCATCTAAAATTTCCCAGGCGCTTATTAAACAATTTCTCTCAGTAATATTTACAGATTTATAAAATGCAGCAAAAAGTCCTATTTCCTTTTAGCCATAATCTGCCTCTCCTGAAGCACATGATAAGAAGTCAAGGACAAATAGACAGATAGTCTCAAGACTGGCTCAATCAGTGCATCTGTACTAAGTGTTCTCGTGCCTGCCTGGGAATGACAGTCCAATTTCATGAATCCAAAGTTTGACACCTCCCACTGGTGCTGCGTAGCTTGTTGTTTCTTTGCTTTTGATTTTTCTTTGAAAATCCCAGTTCATTTCATGGTCAGATAACCCCCTCCTCAATCCCCTCTGTTCATCGGAGCCCTTCATAACCTGGCATAGGATGAAAAGACTGTATAGATAATTTATGGGAAATCAGTAATTGAATCTTGGCTGTTCTCATAAATCATATCGCCCAGCTATCAAACAGCTGTGGGTAGCATAACATATTCCAAAACCTGCATAATTGATGACTCCCTTGCAATAGTCCAGCACACATGGCTGGTGATTTTACTTAGGCTTTTTCCTTCTTCCCAACAACGTTTTGAAGTTCCCAGTGAGGAAAGCTCAGCTCTCTGGTATCTGAGTGGACCTGCAAACTGAATGACCAAAGTCATTAGGGAAAAGATGCTGATAAAAGGAGAATGAGATTCAAATTAATGGGTAATATAAATCCCTCGTGCTTTTTCTTAAAGGGGTTGGGAATGATAAAGGCACCTGAGGAGGGAAGCTTTACCTCTAAGACTGGTTTGTGGGTTGTGTTTATGCAATAGAGAAATGCTTATGAAAATGGGACTGTTGTAAGTGAAGCTAGTCACACGTGGGCTCCTGCCTGCAAACACACCGCAATGTGCATCAGTTGCCTCAAGGCTCTTGTTGAAACCATCCCTTTAGCAAATCCTGAAAGCAGATCCTCACCAGTGTTGGGCTGAGGTCAAGTGCCAGTGAAGTGCTTTAAATTTATTTCATCCAGGTCCTGATGGGGATTTGTGTGTCTGTAGAGGCAACTCGTGTGTTTGTCGCATGCTGTTTCTCTCTCCAACCCAGCTACTGCAGGAGCTCTGGTGAACTAGTGAGGCCAGGAGGGTTGAGAAAATGTCTGCACTGGGCAGACGTGAACTTAGGCTTTTTGATAGTACCCCCCAGATGTGATCCTGCTGTGAAAGTAACTACTGACTTCACCTGCTTTGGGTTCTGGGGGTCATCTGGTAGCCCAGATGGCCAGACACGGTTGGGCAAACAAGCTGTTTACAGCGAGGGCTTTTCTGCTGTTTGCTTGTAAGGGAGAAAAGAGTGTTTGTAGCCTAGCTAACCCTGACTATAGAGCCCAGGGCTGTGTGCTTTATGGCTGAGCCTGTAACAGCGTCCACAGCTGTCCTAGAAACCCGCAGGCTGTCTTGTGCACTAGAGCTGCTGTAGAAAATGATGCTCTGTTTTGGCAGAAAAGGGGTCCTGCAAGCCAGGACCAAAGCACATCATCGATGATGTGTGACTTTTCCCATCCATTTAACAGAGGTGTTTGCTGAGGCTTGTTGGAAATGTATGGCAGATTTACAAGATCCAGAGAGACATGGTAATATAGTGTTTGGTGTATGCTGCTGCTAACTGGCTGTTTCCTTAAGTCCACAGTAGTGCTGCTTAAACACAGAAAAACCTGTATATATTACCCCATTTTTCCTGAGGGAAAAATAATTTTGCTTTTTGTTCATCCCAGTTTGGAGTTCACAGGCTCTTTAGTATAGGAGACCAAGAGACCTGAGGCCAATTTATCTTGAAGAAGTCCCTCCAGGGTGTGCCTCCGTTCATGTTTTAGTTTGGCCTAAGGGGTTTGCTTTGAAGGGACTCTCCTGCTCACCCTTCCTGTGCACTGTGTGTGCGCTGGGGGGGTGTGCGAGGGACAGGGGAAGCAATGGTGCTCTGGAAAAAGGAGGAAGCTTCATCCCAGTGAATCAAGGCTCTGTCCAGCTGGTTGGTTGTAAATGCAACACAATGCACCTTGGAACTGAACTGCAGCATACAAGTCCTCTTTTAGCTTTTGTCACAAGTGCAAAATTTTTCAAAGATCAGCTTTAAAAAAAAAAAAAAAAAAAAAGCTACTGTTTTTATAAAGTACTAACCACAAAGCAGCTCTCAACCCATAGAGATTAACTGTTGCCTATACTGACCTGTAATTCAGCCTGGAGTGATACGAGGTTCCAGTACACTGTGAACTCTTGGATCAGAATGCAGGTGGAGCATCTCTGTTCTGCACCTCTGCCATGGACCAGGACACTCGCTCAAAAATGTGTCCTTTTATCTGGTATTTGCCCATTCTTCATGTGGTGCTCTGTTCACTGTCACTGTTGCCAAGGAGAAAATCAGAAAGATGCTCAGAGGTTTGGAGTTCTGTCCCAAGATTTAACTGAAATGATTTTGTTAAATTTGTTTGCCTGTGTCTAAAATGAGAAAGTTCCCCCAACAAGAATAAGATTTTTAAGTTCTACAACTACTGAAGAATTTACATGCTCTGAATTTTAAGTTCTGCGTTTAGTTGCTTGCTTTAGTTGCACTGAAGCCATAGATAGCTTTTCTGTTTCTCATGACCAACAGAAAGCACTGGCTTCATCATCCCTCAAAAGTACGACTGCAGAGCCATCTCATCATGACTCTCTATTTCCAGAGAAGTTTTCATAAATGTACTCCTATATTCTGTGCTTCCTGCTGCTTTCTCCGGGGAGGAACCCCGTGACCTGTCCTACCCTCCCCTCTCAACAGTGCACAAATGTGGGATACCAACCTTAGAAGAGAGATCACAAAATTTTGTTAAAGAAGGTGACTCAAAAGGAACAAATGAAGTGGAAAACACCAAGTGACATGTCATGGGCCACTTGCACATGTCAGTGGGAATTTCAGTAGTTTTAATATCAGCCTATAATATTTTCCTGAGAAGAGCTGGGGAGGGTTTGAATTGCAGCTATCAAAAACCATGAAGGGGGAACACCACATTTCCAGGGAAGAGGCAATCCAGAGGTCTTCACACATTGCTGCTGAACGGTGAGGAGCAGCAATGCGAGGTGCTCCCCACTAGCTCAGACCACCCGCAAGTGAATGCTTGCAGGGAGGCTGCGATAGAGGGAAAGCAGCAATGAGCTGGGCTACCTTTTGTATCTCAGACCCTCCCAGAAAAGTTAGCTTGAGTCTCCTGGTAGCTTATCTAATTATTATAATTGGATATAAAATCATTAATAACCTGGCTTAATTGCAACTGATTTTCTTCAATTGCAGTCTAATGTAAAAGATTCCAATTAAGGTTCATTACATGGAAAATTTGTGGAGTCTGTTATTCCACTCTTAAGATCACCCAGAACAAAGAGAAGACATACAGATGATAAGTTTCTTTTAAGGGATGTATTTTAATTACTTTTGACTTCTGAAACAATGAGTGGATTTACTTGTAGTATCTCAGGAAATTCATGCCCATCTCTAGAGAGCCAGTGCTGTGAGCTCAGGGAAGATAGGCTTCATTTCTTATGTATTACTGGGAACCAAAACCTTGTGTTGAGTACAGCGCGGAGCTCGGCTTGAACTAAGGGCTTTTGTCCTGGCGGCTTTGCCTGAAACAAATGAAACTTCCCCCAGGGTAAAGCAGGCGAGTCCCTGGTACTACCACAAGCAAATATCTCTTAGAAATGCTGGGAGCTTTCCATCCCGCTG
>NW_010541466.1:9638-14110 GCF_000687285.1 Phaethon lepturus
ACCACGCTGCCGTAGGGACAAATCCAGCCCCCGAGAAGGAGAAGCCGTTTGCTTCCTTCAACCTGCCACATGCTCCAGCAGTGAAATGATACAGGCTGAGTAGCCCTCCTGAAAGACGACCTTCCCTCACCTTCAGGAGAGTCTTGGCACCTTTTCCCACCCTCTTTGCTTGCTGAGCGGCCGGTTGCTCGCAGCTCTGCCATAGCGAAGTGTGCTGGGTCCCTCTCCAACAGGGAGGCAGAGGGTTGTCTCCTGGTCCTCCCGCGGTGGTGCTGAGCAGACTGGGGTCCTCTGCGGCACTGCAGGCTTCCCTGTAATGCCTCGGGCAGATTACTTAATCTCCCTTTGTGTCTTCTCCCCTTCAATGAAAATTGTTCTTTCTCTCAGCAAAATCTGGAGAGAGCTTCAGACAGTAACATCTTACTGATCATTCTCCTTGTTGTGGCTGTGATGCTAAGTGCTGTATGGATACAGGTAAAAAGGGAGGAGGCAGATTTATTTTCCTCATATGATGAGGAGAGACAGATGCTTCTACCACTTTTAAGGGGAAGTTTCTGTTTTATGTTGTTTGCAGCATCATTGACAGCAGACTCTTCCGAGAAACCGAATCTATAACCTGGCAGTTTTTCCTCTTTGAAGTTGAGTAGATTAACCACGGACTAAGACTTGAGATCTGTGGTTTTTCAATCTGCTGTTGATAATACCCTAAACAGATAACATCTGTGGTTTGAGGGATGGGGTGGAAGGATTTCATTATTTGTTTCAAAACATTTTAACATTTCATATGATTTATATCATGGCTTGCTGGACGCTATGGGAATGCCTGTACTTTGTTGCTTGGAGCATTAATGCTTTGCGCTACAGTTCCTCCATGTTAGGAGGTTTGTAAAAGCCTGGCTCTTGTGTTTTCTATTGTGTGCTTTGGAGCAAAATGCAGTAGTTCATGGCTGTTTGCTTGACCTTGTATCAAATTAGAGAACAAGATAAAGGGTTGATGCAACTCCTCCAGAGGAAGGAAGAAATTTAGCCTGATGTTCCCAACTCAAGGACCAGATCAACATTCTCAATAGAGCCCTGTAATACCTGCATGTGTGTGGGGTGGCTGTTCTGGACCTGGACTGGGGTCAGTGAATGGTCCCAGGATAAGATCTAAGGCTGGGTTTAGGGCTTTAATAGAAATCTTGAAACCGCTGCTCCAGTGTGACTTAGTTTGAATGTCAGGACGATGCTTCATGGTAGCAATTTGGATCTGTTTACAGCCTAGGAACTTCCTAGGTGACTAGAAAGCCAAGTGATTGGAAAAACTCTAGCACCCTTACAGAGTTTGCTGACTTTTCCCCAGCAGCAGCTGCCTCTGGATTTATATTGACTTGTATTAATGGGATGCCGCAGGTAGTCATGGAGAAGCAGTGCAGAGGAAGGCTGCTTGCTGGATGTGCCTTAGGAGAATGGTCTGCAAAAGCAGTGTGCTGAGCAGCTCCACCACATTTTCTGTTCTGCTGCAGTGTGCAGCAAGCGTGCTCCAGGGTACTGGCAGGAGCGGGAGCGTGTTGGGGTGGGAGCAGGGCTGATTGACTCTAGCACTTTGCAGCACGTTGCAGGGTACAGAGCAAGTGTCTGCAGTGCAACAGCATGTCCTTTGGCAGCTGTGCCGGAGCCGGGTTTTTTCCGCAAGCAACTGCGAGCACCCCGTTCCTCCTAAAGCTGGAAAGAAGCCCTGAGCTAAGCTTCAGCTGCCTGGGAAAAAATGAGCTGTGCCCTCCCCAAGCAGCAGTGCAGTCAGGTGTGGAAGTATTATACAGCCAGACAAAGAACAGATTATTTCCCTCTTTAGCCTACTTCTCCCTCCTCAAATTTATCCTGTGCAGTGATCCTCCTCTCAGTCTGCAAGAAGCCTCACCCATTGGCAGTAGTCTGCTTGGCTATACTGGCATGTGGCATGGCATCTGCATGGCGTGTTCTCCAGGGGTTGTACCTTTACCTCCAGCCCTAACTCACCTGATTTTCTACAACACTTGAACACAGGTCTTGAACTCTAGCTTTAGTCCAAGCCTATCTGCTTTTCAGCCTGGCAGGGGCTGTCTGTACTCAGTTTCTGCAATACAGGTCTTGGTGACTCGCCCAGCTACAAAAAATGTAATAAATGCAGATCTCTGGTCTCTGAGCTGTTCTCTAGTCTTCTGCTCTTCTCCCGTTTCAGCGCCTCATTCGCTGCTTTCCTGGCTCCATTAGGTTTCTTGCCCCTCTCTCCAGGTCTCTACTTCTGCCTCTTGCAGGGATTCCCTATTCTGACATGTCATACACCCACAAGTCTCCCACTAGAGCCCTTCCAACTTCTGCTTCCTCCCTTCTGCTCTCCTCTGTGCGTTGCTCTCAAAAACAAAAGGTAAAGAAACTAAAACAATTAAGAAAGTCTCTTTGGGTGTAGGCTGGCATTTTCAAAAGCACCTCTAGCTCTGAGACAGCTGCATCTCGTGGGTTCAAGAAAGGATTTTCCCACCTAGCTCTCTGTTACCTGTGGAAAAGCATTACATGTTTTAACAGGCAGTAGCTGCTCCCAAGCAGAAACGCTTCAGCCGGTGCCCTATGCAGGGAATACAGTAGTGCTTGAGGAGAGAGCACGCTGGGTCCCGACGAAAACAAGGAGCTGGATATTGCCTTAATAGCATGTCAGCGTTATTTTATCACCAGTCTTTTCCCATCCCATCACAATGCAATGCTCCATAGCTGCATTACAGTCCAAGCAGCAGCCCATGTTCATCTATATCTGTTTTAATTTCTGTGCTCTCCTTCGAAGTGATACAGGATTTAAGCGTAATTTGGAGAGCAGATCTGCTGCCAAGATGGTTGGAGGAAATGCTGGAGAAGGTCACTCTGGCCAGGATCCTCCCCACTCAGGACGGTTTGTCTGTGAAAGCCCTGGGGAGAGCTGCAGGTGATGGACGAGGCATGAGCTCTGATGGCAGAGGTTGAGCTCTCCTCTGTCCCTTCTCTCAGCTCTCCTAGTTCATTAATTTACAAAAGACATCAATCTACACCTGGACGCGGTGGTAGAGTAAGAGCAGAGCTTTGCCTCACCATATGCAGCCACATGATGTTAACTTGACTTTCTTCCCCTATATACATCCTACCATCAGGTAAACTGGGAGCGTTTTAAACTTGAATCAAAGGGCAGCATGTTGCTTGGAGGTCTGTGAATAGAAGATAGTTGTGGTTTGCAGGCTCTGCTGTCCATGAAGCATTGTGGTGGACTGAGAGGTGTGCTGACTCCCCAGGAGACTGGCAGAATAAGAAGTAGATGCTCTCTGATATGAATTTGGCAGACAGCAAATGCCAGAGATGAGATCCACGTGGAATTTTCTTGCAGTCTGGAGTCAGGCAAGAGTCCACTGAGGACTCCTAGTGTAACTGTGTGCAGACAAAGTTAATGTCATTTTATAGTTTGTTTCCTTAAGTTACTTGCTTTGATTATTACACCCACTCTGAGTATTACGGTTTCACTTAGAGAACAAGGAGGCAGATTCTCTTTTATTAGTGTCTTGTATTTGCTCTGTATTAATAGTAACTCTTTGTACTGGACTCCTGAATACACCTGAATTTGGCCTCTCTTGTCCCAGTTTCACATTACTGGAGCCACAATGACATCGGTAATATTCCTCCATGTTTATCGCAACATACTGTAAGAACGGGGCCTCAGCTTTCTATCTAGTGATACATATTTATGTTCTGCAAAAACGTCTCGCCGTAGGATACCCAATCCAAGATGAATTGTGAGTCTCTTCTTCCCTACTCAGGAAATTACCATCTACAAGGGCACCCTGTCAAAAGGAGGGAGAGAGTTTACAGTGATATGAAAGTTACATTTAAGAAGAACTGAAAATCTCAGCCAGCATAAGGCAAACTCTAGAATAAGCTGTCAGAACAGAGCAACCTTTAATATTCATATCTCTTTTCAGGATGCATCGCTGCATAATGTGTATTGCAGTCATCAGACACATGTTTAGCACCTAGAGACAGTAAAATATCTTGTTAAAGCTAAAATGGAAATTATGGGATTGATTTACCTGTGCACTTCTAGTTGCTTTATGCAAGACTGGTGATATGAAGGAGGTATAAACCTCATATAACTGGCTGAACAAATTAGATTAATGTCTTGTTCTCCTTTTTGGAAAGGTCTAAAGCAGACAAAATGTACCTTGAGCCTGTACAAATTCCTTTTCTTGTATGTCTGCTGCAGCTTTCCCCCGCGGCAGTTTTTACGATTTTCTGGTTTTAAAAAATATCTTTTAGTGCTAGTTTGTCCCTCTTTGCTGAAGGAAAGCTGCTAGAAGTTGACTGCCATGAGAAGCCCACCCTTGTACACAGTGCACATGTTGCAGGCTCTGCTTGGCCCAGCTTTTACACTCTTGCGGGCCAGTTTGTTTAAACCCCGTGTGAGCACAACGTTATACGGATTTCCCGTTCATTCCTGC
>NW_010541466.1:14125-37269 GCF_000687285.1 Phaethon lepturus
TGCTCTGTCCGCGGTCACACAGCGGCTCTTAGGAGCACAGGTCTCCCAAGAGCAGCAGTCTGTTCCGTTCCCTCCTTCCTCCTTTGCAAAGGCAACAGAGCACGTAAAACAATTTTGGCAGCTAAATATGGCCCGTGGGCTTGCAGTTGGGCAATGGTGTTACATGCTCAGGTAGGGTTTCCATGATATGTTTGCTTTATGTGGCGCTCTGCGTAGAACTGTGTTTTGCTCCGTGTATAAAAATACATATCCTCATGTTCATTTTCATCTGTAAGTACTCTTTCGGAGAAGGAAAAGATGGAGTTTGTGCAATTTACTGTGATTGCACTTAGCTGCTCTTCATTACAGTCTATTGAATGGTTTCCTTGATTTTTCTTTTTCTAACACTACTGAAGTTCTCATTCTGGGGGAAAAAAAAAATCCTCAATTTTAA
This sequence comes from Phaethon lepturus, assembly GCF_000687285.1. Taxonomy (NCBI): domain Eukaryota; kingdom Metazoa; phylum Chordata; class Aves; order Phaethontiformes; family Phaethontidae; genus Phaethon; species Phaethon lepturus. Next base: position 14,559 of record NW_010541466.1, read on the forward strand.
GAGACTTTGCTAAGAGAAAATTGTTCAGGCCACATCTTGGTCTCCTCAGCATGATGCTGTCTTTATAAAATCTCAGCATATGTTTGATGAATGTTACTAGTTCACATAGATAGTTACCTGAAACTCATGCTGGCAGACTTACAGGCAGGAAATTTACCCAGTCCCTGGTGATATAAGTGCCTGGGGATGCAGGCAAGGGACCAGGAAACTGTGGGCTGAAAGCAAATCCATATGAAGGAGAGTCAGCTCCGAACTGGGTTTTGTTGAATGCACGTGATAGATTGTACTGCTGTCAGGGAACAAAACCGGGAGAGGAGCACGTCCAGCTGTGGGTGCTCTTGACCCTGGTTCCAGCTAGCCCAGTCCATCTCTCCCTCTATCTGTTCTCCATCATGTTTATTCTTTCACGTAACCAGTGACTGCTGGTACCAAAACCAGGCAGACTTTTCCTTTACCACTGTATCTTTTGAAGCTGTGGACCATGCACCCAAAATCTAGTTGGAAAAGCACCAAGCATCTGCTTTACCATCTCTGAGTTGTGGTGGAAACATCTCTGGGTTGGATCCAGCTGTGCAATTAGTGAGTAGGCAGGAGTGTGAGTTCCCAAGAACATTTGTAGCTGACGGGCCCCTCTTCCTGGCACCAGTGACACCCTGAAGCATTTGTTAAATTTAGTTGGACCAGAGGATCTGAGCAAGTGCATTGTGGGAGGGAGAAAAGCAATGCCATGGGCATGTTCCCACTCCAACACAATCCTTCTTGACGGAGACACGAGGGCTTTTTTGGCTGGCAGGTTGGGAAGAAAGGGATGAGCTGAAATTGGACGATTATATTAAGTGAGATCATGCCTTTTAGGGATCAGCATAAGTCTGAGATGATTCTGGCCATCATCATTACGCCAATTCACATGATGTTTACTGAAGTAAGGTCACCAGAATGGCTCATCAATGGGAGAAGACATCAGTTGCTACCATACAAAGCAGCTGGACTGTTAGAGCTCATGATCCAGGAATGCAGTCTTTGCACACCGCAGTTGCAGGGAGCATAAAGGATGCTGTGGTCTCATTTCCTGGGAGACAGAATCATTTGAGAAATCTGACCTTAACGTCTCTCCTTTCTGCAGCATCCTGAGAAAATTAACAAGGCGTAACAGCCCATAATACTCTCATTTTAGCTGCAATCACAAGAATGTTCTCATCTTCACAGTATTGCGGTCTTCTTTATTATAACTGCATCAGGTGCTTATTTCTGGTTGGACACTTACTGATCAGACCAAGAGGCTGCTGAAGATGGTCATTTCCCACTGCTGGGGTGAAGATGGTCATCTCCCACGAGCCACATCGCATGAAGAGTCTGCCCTTGGCAGGGAAGCTGGTAGGAGTAATTTCAGAGTTGCAGCCCCATCACTGCCCTTGAGGCAGCATTTTAAGTAGCATAATTTAATTAAAATTTAATAAGTAATCACAACATGTGCATATCATTGACTGCCATTTTTTAACAACAAATTAATATCTTTATTCTAGAATTTCCGCTTTCAAATTTGAGTCAAATTCTGCACATTTGTGTCAGCCAGCTTTGGCCAGGAGGGTCAGGAGGATTACAGGAGCACTCCGATGTGTGCCTGTCTGAATGAAGCATTTAATCTTTTAGTGGCTTGTCCATGGTTAGATATACCCAAGAGAAGAAGAAGGACATGCTGACATATCTGGCTCATGTTTGACACCAAAAGGCAAAATCCTGGTCCCAATTAAACTAATTTCAAAATTCCTGGCGACAGGGCCAGGCTTTCATTGAAAAAAAATTAAATTCGTTTTGTGTGTCTCTCTCCAAACCTTTCCACCTACTGCACCTGAGCGAAAGCCAATATGGAAAAGCCAATATTGACAAAAAGATCCAAGCGTGTCTGTCTTAGGTCATTTCGGTTCTTGGCCTCTTCAGTTTCCCATGGCCCTGAGGATAAGTAGAAGTTCACTCATTGCTAGAAATAACATCAGTTCACTTCAGCTGCTTGTGGCTACTGGCTTTTAAAACAGCACTCTCACTTTCAGGTGCATCTGAATGACACACTCGGTTGATTTGCAGTGTTCCTGCCAGCAGCTGGGTACATTAGGTGGTCTGTCTTCACTACAAATCGAAAGGGGCAGGATGCTCGGAGTGGAGTGAGAGACAAGATCTTTAGAGAAATCAGCTGTTATTACACAAAAAACCTCAAGAAGGCACCTATTTAGGGCAACTTTGAGGAATAGAGGGAAAGCAGTCTGAAAGGGACAATGGAAAGAGAAAAGGTTAAACAAAGCAGTTGTGCACAAAGCCTGTGTGTTATTTATAAACCTCTCAGATGTGCAGGACCTTTCTTCGGTTAACACACTTGCAATTTCCCAAACCTTTGGCCAAAAAACTCCGGCAGGTACAGAACTGCCATCCACTTGCCTAAAGAAAATATGCCATCAAAGATAGAAAGTTGGACAGGTTTGCCCCCATGCTTGCTAGAAAGCTTTGCCATTGGTTTGCCACTAGTTTTGCAAACAGATACTAAATCCCCCATCGAGGCTTTGTGAGCGAATGCCAAGGTTTACAGCAGCTCGGTGGCCAGGAGAGTCCTGCAGAACCCATGGGATTTGCAGTGGGTTTGGCAGAAAAGGGTCTGCTGTTCAATGAAAAAACGCTTCCAAAATGCTTCCTGATACTGTGAGAATTAGTAACAAGCTTGTGGAGCTTGTTCTGCTATAAACTACATGCCAAAAGGAGGTTTTGTTTTCCCTCATCTTCAATAATTTTCCCCCTTTTTTCTGTTTTGGCATCTCTCTCTTTTTTTTTTTTTTTCTTGTTGTTGTCCCTCAGGGGAAATGTCCTTCTAAGCAGAACAAGACTAGGTGGGTTATGAATTTTTGTTATTAGATTATAAAGGCTTTTTCTTTTATAATTTCCCTTTCTTCCCTCTTATTTCATGTCCCCCATTTCCCTGTGTGAGCCTTCATCGGGGAGAACCATCAGGGTTTTACATCTCCTTCTCCTTTCATTCCACGCAAAATCCTGTCCAGAGTTATTCAGTGCCTGCCTGGAGGTGAAGGAACATGGGGTGAGTTTGAGGAAACCCTTTAATCTCCCTGTGAAAATCCCTGAATTGGATTTTTACTCATGGTTGGCACCCTGGGGGATTACAGTACAATAACGTGGTGTAGTGATTTTGCTGGAGAAGGCAGCACTTTAGATTTGTCAGGGAGTTTTGATGTCTGAATAAGCCAACAAAAAGCCAGTATCAGAGCTGCTGGTGTATTTCCAGCTCCGTCTACCAGGACCAGAATGTGACTCGAAGCAAAAATTCAGCGGAGGCTCAGTCTTGAGGGTCCTGCAAGGTACCGGCACTCTGGCCCTGATGTAGTAAAGAACACTCAAACTGGTAGTTCCCCGGGGTCACTCAAAATAGTTAAAAATAAGCATGTGCTTATGTGAACTGTTGGATGGGGAGTCAGAGAACTCTATTCCTTACAGGCTTTGGCACTTCCAGTTTAAATAATATTGCAACGGAACATGCACTTTGGTTGGCAGGACAAGGATGCTCAGGAGAGGAAGAAATTGTTTCTGTGATTTCACTGAGACTTTCTCGCTAATATTTTGCAAAAGCCTAGATCTCGGTCTTCCTGCAGGTGAAAACTTTCAGTCATGATTTACCCATGAACAACCATGTTGCCCTTATGATTATTTGTGGTTGATGTGGTTCACAAACTGTTTACTGTTTTTGTACGAGAGTCTGGCTTATTGTATGCTTAGTACCGAAAATATTAGCCTGCGCTCCTGGTCACAGCTCTCATAGAACTGCTTCTGTTCTCTAATTGAATGCATACAGCTCTTGAAATAAAATTTCTGCTGCAACTGTTTCTGCTGACAAGTTCAGAAAGCACTGTCTGGAAGTTTTCTTTGCTCCGTCTGAAAGGTATGTCCGCTAAAAATATGTCTGCCTGGAAGTTTCTTGACTTAGAGTACCCTTAGATGTGACAGGATACAAAGAGGACTTGAAATGAAATCATGAAAAAAAAAAAAAAGGAAAGAAATTAAAACCTGGCTTTTCCTGACATGTTTTAAGTGGCTTAGTTTGATGTTGCTGTTTCCCTTCATGTTATACAGATACTTTTCACTTATATCAGTGCTGGATTTTGGTCTCCAGGATGTTCTTTCAATGTTCCTAATTCACCTTAAAAAAGAAAAAAAAAAAAAGAGGGGTGTGTCTGTGTGTGTTCCTAACAGAGACCTGTTACTTGTCCTTAATGCCTAAGTCTCTAGGATTGTTCCACTACTTTTTGTGTGATTTCTGAAAGACTGCATTTGTTACTTGGCACAGCTAGGGAAAATAAAACCTGATGATTGGTGCTTTGATTCTCTGGCAGGTTTATATTGCCTCCTTATGCCAGGCAATCCTTAACCAGGTGCTTATTTTGTGTTACATATATGAGTTAATTCCTCCCAGGCACCCAAAGAAATCAAATGCTCTCCTTTTCTTTGTATTATATTTTTCTAATTCAGAACAATTTACTCCTGAGGACTTCCAGTGGGTCACTATATCTAGGTGTGTGGTAGCTCAGTAGAGGCAAGATAAGTCAAAGTACAAAAGCTTTATGTCTGTATTTCAGAGCTGAAGGAAGAGAAAAGGTGCACGGATTGGGCTGCACACTGCGGAGAAAAATAATTTTATAACATTTCAGACTCAGTCACAAGAGGAGGCAAAGTAAAAATCTATTTCTCTAGCAAAGTAGGAGTCTTCTGCTGGTGTTTATCAACATTTAAAACACATCTCTAACTGTAATTTCTAGCATGCCAAATGAAATTCCTACCAATCACTCACTTTGTTGCTATTAGTGCTGTTAATAATGTAATTTATTCAACTTAAGGGCTCCAACAGAAATATATAATAGGGAAGATATAAAGACTGTTCCCTGGAAAGATACGTAGGGTAAAAATTGGCTAATTATACAGGAGCTGATTCATAAAATTGCAGACACCAAAGGCCAGCCTTCCTGAACTGTCTGCCTCAACTGAGCCTTGCAGTATTTCTACACGCAAGCTTGTCACGCTCAGAAGTGAGCTACTGATTCAGAGACACCATTAACTGAACGGCTCAGAAGGTCTCCTATGAGAGGGACACACAACACATGCCGATGGGTTACAGCTCGCCAGTTCTCCCCTCCAGGTGCCCTCAGTTACCATCTTTCCTGCAGTCGTGTGATTTTGCCCAGTTCAATCCCACGGGATGAAATCGTGCATGATCTGCAGATTGAACGTCACAGGAGCACTGACGAGCTTTGTCTGTATAATCCTGTCTGATCCAACAAGCTCAGAAAATTACATTGGATTATCTGTACGTGATAGGAAGGACCTCAAAAGGTTTAGAGCCATATGATTCTTTATACCTCTTGAGGCAGAACTAGGCATTGGCTCTTCCCATGTCTTCATTTTTGATTGCTGAGTATAAGGTTCATTACAGTGACAGGCTCATTTTGTACTTACGGACTCTTGAACATTTGGTTCTCAACATATTTCCCAATTATTTATTACTGCTGCTAACATCTGCTCTTCTACCCTTTGTGTTTATTTAAAATGTGTTCTTCAGCCGCTGAAATAGCTCTGTTTGGACCTCCTATAGGGTGGCATATGAGCTATGTTGCAGCCTATAGGGTTTATCTGAGCTCTAAAGCAGTCAGCACCGGGAGAGTTGAAGGAGTGAAATTTTACAGCTTTAAGGATCTCTATACATGGACACTTACTGGAAGACAGTCAGCATTTTATGTGTCCTGGGGTTCATCTATTACTAGTAATTCATTCTACAATGCATTAACTGACCTAAGTTTATTCCTGTTGTGCAAGAGACAGCCCTTCTTTCTTGCCTTCACTTCCCTATAGTGTGTCAAGGACCTTAACTTGTTCTTATTGGATTTTTATTTTCACTTGTTTAGAAACTGAGTGTTTAAGGGCTAGTTTTCACAGCAGCAGAGCATATGCAGCAATAAACATCTTCTCCAGTTGATTAAGCACCATAGCTGAGTCGTTCAGCTTCCACAGAAGCTGTTTATTGTAAGTATCCTCCAACTCTGAGGACATCATTTTAATTATATTGCATGAGAAGGAGCAAAAACAATAAACCAGAACATTAGAAAAAATTAAAAGGTATAATTTTCCTTCCCTGAGAGGAAGTTTTCAGTGAAGGTCAGAGTAGATTGTAGGCTTCTGTGTAGCTGGGAAGTGCTCTTGAAAGGCCATTTCCCAGTACGTATTTCTTTTCAGAGGCGCAGAAGACATTAAGGATAGGATAGGCCATTTCGACTGATCTTCTGAGGCCAGATTGTGAAGCTATTGTGAATCATGCTGGTGATTTCAGAGAAATGTATTGCACGAGCTCACTATTTGTCAGTGCAAATTACGTGTTTCCAGCTTGACCAGTGGAGAGTCTAGCCTTGACAGGGCAACGGCAGTGCGGGTAGCTGGCTTAGATTTACTTGCTATCCACTCTGAAAGATGTGAAAGCATTCATTTCTATTACTGCCATTCTGAACCTTTTCACTAGCTCCAGATATCAGTCTGGATATTTGTCTTTCCTACCATTTGTTTCAGAGAGTCAATGAATAACTGTTTAAAAAAAAAAAAAAGCTCTAGCAGGACAGGCATGGGAGGACAATGTCAAAATGAGACTTCTTAAGCATATCAGCCTCTTTCGGAGACATGCCTGGCATTTCCAAGCTGCCAGGTAACGCCCAGCACTGTAAGGTGGTTGATGTTTGGCCCAGTATCTTCACTTGACTGGCTCTGAGGGGACCATCTGTGTTACCTCAGAGGGTAACTTTTTTCTTTTCATGATTCTTATGACTGTCTTCTCTTTTTTTAAACAGTTAGGCTAACTGCCAATTAAAAACCGCCTTAAGTTAAACACCGTCTGTTAAACACTGACTAATCTTCTAATAAACCACAGCAGTGAGGGCAGTGGTAGTTTCTGCAGTGGAAGTCCAGCCTGAGGGCAGGCATGTCAGGTTATTTGTGCAAGGCTTGTTGAAAAGTTTGTGAACTCTCCAGCAAACCTAGTTTTGAACAAATCTGGGCCATGTTAGCCAGCTGAAACATTGGCTTTGCACACCACTATTCCTGCCTCCCTCTCCTTCCTGCCCAGTGTGCTCTCAGCCAAGTAAATCCTAACAATTTTCATGGGAGCTTCGAAGGTTACTGATGCTGTGGCCCTGCAGGGGTGGCGAGGGGGCTGAGCATGCATGAGGTGAGACAATGGATCCGGTTTGGCATGATCTTCTTTTGAACAGGGATTTTTTTCCCAGCTCTATTGCAGCCTTCCGTTACTTAAAGGTGACTTATAAGAAAGATGGGAACAGACATTTTAGCAGGGTCTGTTGCGATAGGACAAGGGGTCATAGTTTTAAACTAAAAGAGGGTAGGTTTAGACTACATATAAGGAAGAAATTTTTCACAGTGAGGGTGGTGAACCCCTGGCCCAGGTTGCCCAGAGAGGTGGTGGATGCCCCATCCCTGGGAACATTCCAGGTCAGGTTGGACGGGGCTCTGAGCACCCGGCTCTGGTTGAAGACGTCCCTGCTCACTGCAGGGTGGTTGGACTAGATGACCTGAAAAGGTCCCTTCCAACCCAAAGGTTCTATGATTCTATGAAGACTAGACAAGCAGTGGGGCAGGATGTGTCAACAAGTGAAATGTCAGCCAGCAGGGCCAGCTCCCATGACCAGCCTATGAGAACCACCCACCTTCATTGTGCTTCTCTGACCTCCCCATTGCATTGTAATTAATACCTTACTTGCTTTTATACAAAAGCACTCCCTGCAAACACACACAAATATACAGCACTACTATCTTTTCAGTCCCCTTTATTGCAAATGTTGTTCAGTGCAAAGATCATGGAGACCTGTGAACTTGTTCTTCCTGAGACAGCCAGTTCCTGAAGTGAGAAACCAACATTTTGTTGAGGGCTGTGATCATCTCTTCTTATGTGCTGGTATGGGCCCCACAGAGAAAATGTCTACTCTGTGATCATACACCAATACAAGTGAAAACCAGCGTGCAGCCACATCACGTAATGCTAGCAATTTTTGCTACTTCTGTGAATCTGTCATCTTCTACCAGCAGCTAAATAACACTGGTGTTAACAACATTATTTACTCCTTGATGTTTGAAGAGTTGCTCTTTCTCTAGCCACTGGTGCAAGCATTTTGAGAAGTGAGTGCTAACTTAGAGACAAGTAGAAAAGGAAACTGTGCCTCTCCAAATATTGCACAATCCAGTTGTGGCTTATTGCAAAAATGAAAAGTGCCTGCAGGATACAGCTTGCTGTTCAGCTTCCCACCCCAAATACTGCAGATTTGTTTGTGGGAACTGCAGGAAGAACTGGAAGGACTTCTAAACTCATCGCCAAATGCATTGAATAAGATGATGTTGAATAAAACTAGCCCTAGCCCCGGTCCTTGTGGATTTGCTGCCCACCTTCCTCCACTAGAAGTGCCCATCAGCCCTGAGAGCTTCTTTTGCACCTTTTCCAGAGAGTTGTCCCTCTGATTTGCTAGAGCTGGTCCTCAGGTTTTCGTATGTCTAAAGAACATCAGGTATGCTGGGATTTTTCTGTGTGTAAAATAGTTATGGGGAAACATTTTATAGTGAAAGCAAGAGAAAGTTTGTGGCCACTGAGGATTCCTCTCTCTTTTTTTTTTTTTTTTTTTTCAGAAAAGTAGCAAAGCAGCAGCTGGTCTTTGCAGAGAAACTCCAAAGCAAAAAGCAATATTGAGGAGGAAACTGCAGTGCAGTGACTTTGAGACACTGCTGTCTTCTCAGTAATGGTTTGCAGCTCAGATGACTCTAGCCCACCTAGAAAACAGGAAGGCAGCAAAACCTATAACGCAGAGAGTCTGAGAATCACATATTTTAAGGCTAGAAGGTGATCATGAGCCATTCCATCTTAACTCTTTCATCTTGCCAGCTTACAGAGTGCAGACTTGCACTCCATTACATCTGCACAAGGCCCATACCCTTTGTCTGATCATCCTGCCTTGGTTTAAAGACTTTGAGTGAAAGAGATCTCCACAAAGCTGTAGACAAATTGTTTTAGTGGGTAATTGGTCTTGTGAAAAGCAAATCTGACATTTGCTCTATGCAGTACTTTAGCTTTTTCTTCTCTCTCTGAATGTATTTATAGCCCTGGGCAGTGACACCCTTCCAAATTATTGACTATATATATATATTTTTTTTTTTACCTCCCTCATTTGGAATATGTTATGAAGCCCTGATATAGAACATGTTATTTAAAACTCTTTAGAACAAAGTTAGTGTTTTCTAGTTAGAAAAAAATAGTTACAGCCAGTCTTTTTAAGAAGTTCTTCCTTCTCTTAATTTAAATAAAGCCCTGCATACATGCCTATACAGAGCTAGGACAGTTGTACGTTTCCCCGGTATTTCATGTTGAAAACTGCTGGCCACAAAACAGTTGACTAAGCTGGTTTTGGCTTGACCCATATGGCCATTTTTCTTTCTATGATAAGAATACCAGCTTATAGTTTCTCCCTTCCCTGGTAATTTTCTCTCTTGTTTTAAAAAAGTCTTCCCGTCTTTCACTAGAGCCAGTGGTGCTCTGAAGACATGTAGGAACCATGAAATCCTCATCCTCAAGTGTTTGGATGCATTTTCAGGCTGAATGAATTTTTCTGATGGTCTCCCAACAGTCATATTATTGTCAAATTTTAATGCAAAAGTTTCGATTTTTACCATTCACTCAACGAAAACACCCTTTTACTACCTTTTATCACAATTTCATGATATTATCTAAAGTCTAATTTAAATGTTGTAGAGAATCTGCTGAAATTGTGGTATTATTGTCTGTATTGCTCTCTTGTTCCTGTTTGCGGCAAGTTCAGTGAAAATTTACTTATGCTCCTCATCTTATCGCAGCTACATTGTTTTCAGTGTATGCTACTGCCAAGAACGATGCTATAGCACTTAACAGAATTTTATCATAGTCTTTATCTCTGGAAACTATTCCAGTTTATCATCTTAATAGCAAATAGCGTGTTTTACACAGTTGTCTGATAAAACTTCTCGTAAGCCTCTCTTTTTTCCTTCTCTTTTTCTCTCTCTCTTCAGCCATAGCTTTCAGGAACACTTACCTCCCACTCTTCTTAAGGCCAAGGTCAAGCCTAGTGAAAGATGCTGTGGGACACCTCATGTGTTAGACATGATACTGTGCTTTGAGACAAAACAATAAAGCAGTGTACAAAGGGACCACAACAAACTAACAATGTCATGATGATGAAGAAACCAAAGATGATGAGAAAAAGTCCACTGCAAGTGTGCATTACAGTTCAGGCTCCAGTCAGCTGGCAGGGAAATGGAGAAGGGATGAAAGTAGTTTCTATCTTTTATTTTACTATCCTTATTTCTTTTTTTGTAGTGTGGAGAACTTAATCAGGTGTGATTTGTGTCTGTTCTTCAGTCAGACAGGTTTCAAAAACCAAGGAAATCCTCACATAAGCAAATACGTAGAGAAGCAGCCCAGCAGTAACTAGTTAATATATGATCAGTGGTTCACATCTAGAGTGCCCACCCGTCCTGTATTGTGGAGGATGTCCTTTATTTGGTACTTCATGTCCCTTATACAGTAATAAATGGCTAAATAGACTTCTGATAAGGTGCAAAATGTTGTTCTAATCTGTAGTAGAACAGCAGCAATGTCAGGGTTTCAGAAGAGCATGAGACATCCTGAAGTGAAACCTGGCAAATAAGTTTTGGGCTTGTGTTCCTCAGAAGGAAATTCCTGAGATTGCTTCTGAAATGTGTTGGTGAGCACTAACCTGCCATGGGGCATATGAAACAAGAGATGATTGATGGGCTAAAGGGAATTGTAATATTGTCTGAGAAAAGGTCTGCTGCGTGTATAGGAACTTACGGGTAGTGTAGTACCTGGCTTAGAAAATTGTCTTGTCCATGGTTAATAAGGCGTGGATTTTTTGATCTGAGATTTGCTTTGGTTTAGGGCCTTTCCTCACTTCAAATTCACAGTGTGGAAATTCGTGCTAAGTAGGAACAGGAATAGATCCTTGAACTATGCAAACTTGGACAACGCCAACCTCCATGATGACTTTGTGAGGGTCTCAGTCCATGTAGCATGGACAACCCACAGCCTAAAGTTGCTGTCATTGATTTACAGAGTGCAACATGTTGGAAGCCATGTCTTGGATATATGGGTCCAACTTTGTCTTGGGAACTCAAGCTCCTAAACATTGGACATAGCTGAGTGTAGCAAGTGTTTCCTACAGTGTGGTACAGAATGGAAAAGTGAGGGAGAACCTGCTACCTCAGAATGTACAAAACGCATTGAATATTAGTAATGAATGGATGGATGAAGTGTTTCCAGCAACAAAATCTACGCAGATGAAAACATCAGCAATTATTTTTCAGGTTTTGTGAAGGGTGTGTGTTCAGATGAGTCTGAAATACTTCTAATTAACGTTATCAAAAGTGTGACATTTAATTAACTCAATAACACATTGAGCCTAATGATAACACGTTTTGATTCACCACAGGCAGCAATGAGCTCTCCTGAGCAACTCCAAAGGTTGGAAGGATTGGGGGAAGGAGGAGACCGGTAGTGCACACGAACACACTTTTTGCTGAAGGCAGGCAGAGTGGCAAGAGCGCTGATTATGTTGTCAATCCCCAGCTCACATCAGGGAGACATTTATGAGTTCAGAATATCTGCTGTCAGATATTTATAACAATGATCTATTTTTCCAGTCTTAATTTTTATAACATTCATTTTCCACTGAAAGGAATAACAACAGAATGCATTAGTTTCATATTCTTGAGTCATAACTGGTCAATGAAATGATGCTTTTTTTTGACATTGAAACCTATTACAAACATTTTCTAAACTGAATCAGCAAATGAATTTTTTTAATTTGAAATGGAAATTTCTGCTGTGTCATTCAGCTGATCAATAAGAAGTTACCCAGAAGAAGTAATACAAATGGGAGGTGGAGAGAAGTGCACCTCTGCTGTACTGTTATTGCTGGTTTTGCTAGTGTGTAACTGATTAGTCAGGTAGCGGCATGAAATGTTATCCTCCACAATATTTATGTAAATTTAAGTGCTTTTCAGAGACATCTTATTTAGCTAAATAAGTAAAAATAACTAAGACGAACAGGAGCTATGCTTAAGAATCCTGAAGGTATTTGATCATGCAGAATGCTTCTGCATCTCAGAAATACAATGAAAATAGGCCATTGGACATTGTAGGACTGAATTTCACTGACTTTCCCATCCTGAATGTAGGGCATGAGTTCTTAAGAAATCTCAGAAATAAGAAAGGTAATGCAGCCTGCCCAACTGGATGAGGTAAAGAAGCTCCCAAGTGTAAGGGAAGTTTTATGAAGGTGTTTTTGGTGACTCCCCCTTCATTACTAGGAGGCTACAGGCAGGAATTAAGCTTGTGGCTTAAGTATATTCCAGATGGGAGATGGGACAGGAGAAGTGGTCCAAGAGACCCAAGGGCAGAGTGGGGAGAGGTGGCAGCTGGGAGAAAAGCTCAATAGAAGGAGTAGGGCAAGCAACAAGTTCATAGATGTTATGCCTTTCAGGTGTGTTTTGTAGCAATCAGTTAATCTGTGCCCTTTGAGATTCAAGTCTGGCAATATTTCCCTGACTAAAACTCAACCTCCATGGGTTGCTGTTGGTATCAGTTAAGAGTAGCATCAGATTTAAGGTGGGATTTCAGGCTGTCAATAAGGACAGTGTTGTTTCCACCTTATGAACGGGTACTGAGGGTCAAGGGTTTGAGGGTGAATGGAGTGAGGAGGTTAAGGTTGGGTCCCACTGCAGGATCTGGCCCTAGCAGCTGGCCCAAGCCATGGGCTCTGTCATGTGGGGTAGGTGATTACTTATTGCTCTTTCCAGGATTTTTATTTGCATAGTAACAGGTAGAGGAGGACTGCAGTGTCCCTGCAGCAAGACCATCATTACAACATACTGCTGGGGTTATACTTCCATAGCAAAAGCACGCATATTAAAAAGGGTGTGTGTGCACGGGGACGGGGACCGATGGACACGTTCTGTCATTTGTAAAATGTGTTGAAGGATCGAAAACAATGGAGCCAAGGTCCCTTCTCTGAAGATGTATGAGGGGGCGTTGGATGCCTGGAATCTCATTGTCATGGGGGGTTTTGTTCCTCCTTTTTCTTTTTTTCCTTGCATGCGAGCGAGAGAGGGGGCGGGGAGGGAGGTAGTCGCTTCGCTGCTGTGCTGGGTGCCAGGCTTGCTACTGCAGTATCGTACTCAATATTCTGATCACCTTGCAAGTCAAGGAGCCTTGTGGAGCCTGCAGTGGTGTCAGAGTGAAAAACGAGCAACGCCATCACGCTTGGCCAGGCGGTGGCTGCCTGCCCGCAGCGAGTGCTGGTCTGCAGTGTCTTCCTTTGATAGAAACCCACTTTGAACAGGTTGGTGGGCTGGTGGCTTGCTTTTTGTTTTGTTATGTGTATATATGACAATTTCCCTTCATGTTTAAGTAAGAGGTTTCACTGCAGTTGTTCACAATACCGGAGGCTTGAACTCTGTCTTACGTTCTTGGATTCCTCCCATGATTTGTCAGTCATTTGCGAAGATGCAGGAAGGAGTGGGCTCGGTTGAATGTGGTTTTGGATGTGTTTTCTTCTCCCTCTCTTTCTTTTTACATGGTGAGTGAGCTGGAGGAGGCAGTTCCCCGCAGCGAAAGGCAGGAGGAATGCACCGGCACTTGCGTGTGTGTATGTGTGCATGTGTCAAGGGAGGAGCAGGGTTTTCAGCAGGGAGTTATTGCAGTGGCGAGTGCAGTACAGACCCCTGGATGCTGCTAACCCAAACACGTTGTCTTCTATTTTATTTACTGTTTGTGGCAAAGGCATTGCCTAGGCAACCATGATGCTTGTCCACTCCTGACTGGCGCATTCTGCGTCATCTGGGTGGGACACAGCAAAGCAGCGGAAGGAGCAAGACAAGTGCTGTTTGGTTCAAGAGGCTCAGAGTCCGACAGTGCTAGTTAGAGGCAACTAGACATCTGGAAAACGCTGCACGGGGCTTTCCCACGCTGCTCTGTCAAGCCACTCGGAAGAGGTCTGCAGCACCCGCTTGTTACTTGCGGGGTTGGTCTTCCGTTCACGGCTTGGCTCAGGCACTTGGGTTGCAGCCTGCTGCTCTCCCTGGCATTTTGGTCGTGATACCCAACCTCTGCAGTGCTAATACCCATCATTCTTCATTTGCAGCAGCCTCTGCTCCGCCAGGATGACTTTGTGCCATCTCCAGGGAGCGAGACAGAGGGAGTGACTGGTTGCCTGTTAGGTTACATGTTCTGTTGCTAATGCCTTTGCTCTCAGTGCAGATGCAGCTCAGATTTGTTAGACTAAAAATCATTCCTTACCTCACGGCTGAGGAAACTGCCTGTTTAGGAAGGTTTGTGATGGTAACTTCAGGGCTGATCCACAAATAAAATAATGCACTCACTCAGCCAGCCCTGCAGAACAAGAAAATAACGCCCTCCTGGAGCTGCATTAACACCAGCATGGAGACCCTCCTTTATGTCTGTACACTGCCTTCAGGATAAGGTTCCCAGTAGCTTCACTGGGAGGGAAGAGCCCTCAACAAAACTAATTTCCATCATGACTAGATCAGTGCAAGAATGTCTGTTTACACAAGGCACAGACACAATTATATCCCAAATACAGTAGCCATCTAGTGGCTTCTGATGAGACCTGCTTTGAACTGCCGTATTGCAAGCAAAAATAGGAAGGAATATCCCAGTCACCAGGGTGGGTGGATGTCTGCCTATCATTTAGAGAGAAAAAGAGAGAGAAAGAAAGAGAAGAAAGGAGGAGAAACATTATTTTCTCTTTAGCTGCAGGTGCCTGGAAAACATTCTGCAGATTAGTTTATTACAACTGGCTCAGACTAATGGAACTGTGATGATGTATAGTCATGAGGGCAGGAATTATTGTATTAAAAGTACTGGCAGATATAGCTAACGATTTAAGCTTGCTAGCTATTCACCCATCTCGGGATAAAACACACAATGAAAGGTGGCATAAAAGTTTTACTGCTCTGTGTACAGGTCACATACAAATCAGCATTCTGGTAAAAAAATATAAAATGTTCCACAATGCAGAATTGCTCTCATGGGGGGAGTTCTGAATGTCCTGTTCAGATGCGTTTCTTCTTAGAAAATCCCCTTGGGTCCAAGCATATAGCTGAAATGTTTTGGATTTTGAAAGCTTTTGCACAGCTTTTTCCTGTGATCTTTTTCCTGCCTGTTAAAAAATCACTTTTTTCTGCCTTTATTTTATGGTGTTTTTTCATTGCATGTTCGCTATTTTTCTACCAGCCCGTGGTGATGTCAGCACAGAAAGTCTGGTGTGCTACCAAGGTGTGCTACCAACCAATTCATGACTCTTCCAAGTAAGCATTGTATATGGAAGTGGGAAGAGAAAACAATATCTAACAGAACTGGTTAAAAGGGACAGATTTTTGGTTTTGAGTGAGAAGAATCAAGGATAATTTTATGCTGATATGTTAACAGAATTTCTTTGGAGGTGACAGTGAAACTACTTCATAAATACTCAGTTTGGTCTATCTGAAACATTTGATTTCACACAAAATGAAAGGCTGTGTTTTATTTTAAGTCATTTAATCCAAATTTGATTTTTATTAACACTCCCGTCCTCTAGTTCCAAAATAAAAACAAATCTCTATATAATGTTGAATGGAAATGTACTGCAAATTCCTAAACTATTTTTTTGGGGGGCTAAATAGTGAATTAAAATATTTAAACAGTAGAGAAATAAATCACCTTTTTTCCATTCATTGAAAATCATTCCCTGGGTTTGCCAGGAAACATCAGAAATGACGCACTTGCATCTTCAGAGAAGCTAGTTTTAGGAAGAGGTTTTGTAGCGGTTGTCTTTTTTTGCCCCGTCTGCTTTGAGGAAAGGGGAGTTTGTACTGTAATTTCCACGGCTGGATGAAGCGTCGGTGCATCCTCCCTGGGGAGGACGGAGCGAGGCAGGAGCGGGCACTCCTGCGGGTCAGCCCTGACCTGGAGCACCGCGTGCTCAAAATGATCTTGTCACAACAGGGTGCTCAAAATTTGTCACGATGAGAATTTTATGGAGGAGACAGTAGGCCCTCAGGGGAGAAAGGAGTATGACTGGAGGAGCGCCAGGTAGGTGCTGCCTTCTCATTGTCCTCCACCAATACTGGCCATTTTTCTGACCCTAATTATAGCCCTGATGCTGGGCTTAAGGCCAAAGGAGAATACCCTTAGCTATTAGAAAGTGTGGTCCCCCTCTCTCCACCCATGTTTGTACATGGGAAGAGAATAGGTGATTCTTTTTGTTCTAGAAAGAGGTATGTTCAGACGATCTCCCACTCCTGCTTGAGCACCATCCAGCACCAAGTAAAGAAAAATATTCCTTTCTAGGTTTGTTTTTCTTCTGTTTTTTAATCTCTCCCCACGGCAAATGAATGAAGTGAACTGGAGAGACAAGTCCAAATTAGTAAGAGGCTGCAAGCGTGCCCACGGGCAGCAAACACCCGAGGGGGTGGGGAGGGAATGTCAGTCGGTGGACGCAGGAGCCCAGCTCCCAAGGTGAAGTTGCCCTCCTGAGTGCAAGCAGGTTGTGTGTGAGATCAACACCTCCTCCCTGTTGGGAATCTTATGCTTCAGTCTTGCTCTGGCCCTACTTTTCACCCTTTTGCTTTGCTGGGTTGTAGGGCTGATGGGAGGGAAGCAAAGCTAGTGAGTAACGTAACTGTCAGATACTTCGTGAAGACGACTTCTCCAACACCTCCAAATACATCTGGTTTCCTCTTGTCTCTGTAGTTCTCTGGGCACTTGCTCATTTAATTGCTCCTCTCTGGCAGGTACAGGGCCCCCCTGTAGAGAAATAGTTCACTGCCTCATGCGACTTGTATTTAAGATGTAAGGTCAGACTGCAGCCTCAGCGCCAACCCCTTGGCTCTGTTCCAGCGGCGCAAGGAGGAGACACAGCTGATCTAAAGAGTTAAATAGATGTCTTGCATAAATGAGTAGAAACCTGGAAGGGAATGTCCAGGCCGCTCTGTAATCCAATAAATCTGAATGTCAAAATCGCAAAAAGCTGGTTTTGAGCAGCACAAATCACAACAGCCTGGTAGCTGCTCTGTCCAGCATGCCCGGGATGATAGACAGAGGGGTGGAAAGGGTGTAAAGATGACCCAAGTATCACTGTAGAACACCTTTCCCATGCAAGAATTGCATTTTTTTGCAACAGGAACTTCATCTCCAGTTGCGTCCCTGCTTCAGCCCTGACTTTTCAGAAGCAGGGGGAATTGGTGGCTCTGGTACAATTGTACTAGTGGGGAAATCCTATAGACCTGCAAAGTGAAGAGTGTCCTGTTCACTTCTGAACCATCCCACAGCAGGATGTAGATCATTAGGTGAGGAAGATGGCTTCAGAGGACTTCTGGAAAGGTTATACATGTGCCCTCTTGACAAAAACTAGCAGAGACTCACTCCAGAAACCAGTCTAGGTGGGAAAAACAGCACCAGCATTTGGTCATGTTGCTTTTAGGAGGTGGCGATGGGATACAAGCTCATTCATGCTACTTTATTGTGAAACGTGCATCTGAGCTGTGGTATTGCTTTATTCGGCTTTTCTCTTGAAAGACCAGGCAAACACCAGGCTGCTGTCAGACTGCCATGGGCTGGCATGACACATCTCCAGCATGTCCATGCGGCTGACTGCAGGGAGCCGTGCTTCCAAATCTACCCATAGAACTGCTGTGGCTGCTGCCATCGTGACTGACAGCAGCAGTGCACACTGGCTTGGAGCTGAGGAGGCTTCTGGGACCGACACTGCCCTGATTCGAGTGATTCGTGCCTGAATAATGTCCTTTCACTTCCAGGGAGAGCCAGCGTGACAGGCGCATGCTCTATCTGTTCTGACAGGGAACCTCTACGTCGGCTGTGCAAGGGAATTTGAGCAGATCTGGTTTCGTTCCAAATGTGACAGGGCTGTGTAAATAAATAATCCCAATCTACCTAATTATCTCTTTTTCGGGAAGTCATCACATAAATCAGGCTGATATCAAGGGATGCTGCGTATGGAATTCATGCATCCAAAGCTGGGTCTTTCCTGGCCTCGCTGCCTGGACTCTTTGAGAAGGGGTACGATTTTGTGCGCTCTTGAACATCACAGATTTTCTTCTGAGGAAGATCAAATGCTTGTATCGTTTTCACCAGAAAAATGCCACCAACGGCAGACTTCCAGTGGTGATTGAAAGTGTGAATTCTCATGCAAACTGATCCTTTTGCATACAGTCATCTGGGAACTAAGCCTTTGATTTTCATTTATTATTCTCCCTGGCAGCATGTTCAGTCAGTATGCAGATTTCCTTCTTCATTCAATATTCAGTGGGCAGGAAGACTACAATTAGTTGTATTATCATCAGTGTGAATAAAAGGGAAACACTGAACTGGATCTTTATGAGCCTGCAGTTGCAATGGGAAGATGCAGATTCATTACACACTAGTAGGGTATGAAAAAAAGCTTCAGGCCAACTGAATTCGGCCCCTTGTCCTCTTCCTCCTTTGAGGAACCTTTTGTCATTTGCTGTTATTCCAGACCTTCTCCCCAAGTCAGCCTAGACAGGGAAATCATTGGATGGGACAGTTGCATCTTGAAGAGCAGACAAGGACAAATTAACACAGAGGGAAGCTGGCTGGAGAAGCAGCCAAAAGACATGCTGAGGACTGTTGCAAACTAGGCTTAAGTGTTTCCAAAGATGCTCCCCATTTGAGTATAGCTGATGTGGGACCTACATGCTGAAGTACACAGCTAAGAAGCTGGTAGTGCTGCAAGACAGCAGATAAGCACAGCAGGCAAGGGGATACTCCTCTGTTTCACCGGGAGGATAAATATGTTTATTTTACAAGTAGTTTTTTTAGGGATGGGGTAAGGAACTACTTTTTCTTTTCTCAGGAACTTAGTTTGCAGGGTTGGGTTTGAATTAGCTGTCTTAAGAGGAGTGTTCAGATTGGTAGAGTCTGTCTATGTGCTGCTCCTTTGCATGCTATAAAAGGTGATTTAGGTGTTAAGTGTACTTGTTTTGCTCTGAAGGTGTTGGGATCTGTAGGCCACACACTCACATGCTGGAACTGATTCTGACACCTCCCTGGACTAGAAAAAAAATGTAATTTCCCTGATTTATAAGAAGAATGGGAATTTGGGAGTTGACCATACTGTTGTGCCATGCTTATGTTTCCATGCTGTTAATAAATCAGTGAGAAAAAGAAATTAAAGACAGACATTTTCTGTTGCCCTTATGCTGGAACATTATTAATTCACCAGGAAAAACACATTGGGGAGAACCTGGTAGTTTCTTCAACATCATATGTTGACACTTCCATGGCTTAGTAAGTCCTCTGGCAGCAGCATACTATGACTCCTCATATTGTTGAGGATTCCCAAGGTGCAGATTAGCCAAGTCTGTTATCCCCTGCATGAGGCCATAGGGATGCAGCATAACTTCCCAGAAATCATGGTAAAGAAAAGCTATTGTTCCACAAGCAACCGAACACAGGAGTCAAACATCTTGTGCGTTGTCTCTGAAGACTAATAAGGACTATCTGAGGGCTACATGCTCAGTGACACCCCCTCACCCCCCGCAACCCAGCTGCTCTAGAACATCCCTGTCTTCCTGTTTTTGCAAAACAGCCGGGATGCCCGCGTCTTTGATGTGCCGCTGCGTAGAGTTGGGTTGAAACGGGTAGGGCAGACAGACCCACACAGCATGATTGCCTGTCATTTCCTTAGGGAACCAGGCGGGAGGAGAAAGCTTACTTCTAGTAAGAAAACGCTGCGATGGGCCATGTGAGCTTTGACTTTCAGCTGTCCTCGTTATATGGACTCCTCTCCCTCCTCATCAGGATGCTTTCCCAAGCTCCCTTTTATTTTTCCTCTTCTCCTCCTACATTTTGGCCTCTGTTGCAATTTCCTGATGTGATGCTTATTACACTAACGAATTCAGGGAGTCACGTGGCTGGTGGCAGGTATTGGCCCTCCTGTCCTCACACGGCGGCTGTCCCCCAGCCTGTCCGCCCAGTGTTCTGGCTGGCAATCTGCATGCCTGACACTGATGGTTCACCCTGTTTTGGCTCTGTAGCGTGTTTTTTTGCTACTCTAATTTTGGTGTTCTTCCCCACCGTCCCTGATGAATTCTGTAAAACTTGGACTGCTATCTCATTAAAATGGAGCTTTTAATCACTCGCTTCTTCACCCCTGCCTTTTGCCTTAGCTGGCAATACTGTAAGCTGTGTAAGCAGTGCAATTGCCGACCTATTTTTTGAAACTCTAGGTGTTCCAATTAATTAATGTGACTAGAAATTATATCAACTAATCCCACTCAGTCCAGTGCTAGGGTATTTTAATGTATCAGGAGACCTTTCATGGTATATTCTCTATTTTCATGTTTGGGTCTCTGAAGATGTGTGCTAGAGAAGCCTGCATGTCTGGGTGCCTGTTGTTATATAGGTAACCTGTTCTTCTGGCTGATGGAGGAATTGAATCTCTACTCCTCAGCTGATGGGGGGAACCTGATTTCACTCCTGATGCTTGTCCAGTTCTTCCTAAATTTGGTTGCTTGTACCTTCTGTTAGTCTGACTCCGACATACCAAATCATTTCCTGAGAGTAAGTTCATAAGTAAGTAAATAAGGCGGGGCATTTTTTCCATCAGATTCCTTTGACCAGGCCATGCCAAGTCTCATGATGAAGTGGCGTGAGCAATCCCTCCCTTTCATTACTGAATTTGCCCAAGATAGAGCATGTCATCAGCACTGATCCACGGCCTCTGCACTCTCTCGTCTACACTTGCTCTTTCCATTTCTCCTGAGCTAAGGCGCTGAGGAGGTTCTTGCGGATGGGGGATATTTTGCTGGGAGAGGCTTTTTCCTCTAACAGTGCTGCGTGAACACTGGCCAACGATCAGACCTTTCGCGCAGATAAGCGTTAACACCTTTGCGTCTCTGGTCTCTGAAAATAGAAGAGAACAGCAGCCAGCCATTTACTAAGCCAGTAGCTGAAGGAAACAAGTTCAGGATTGTCTAGCATTGAAAAACTTAGACCTGTACTCATGCATGTGTGCATCTTTTAGTCCCACGGTCCCAGTCCTGGACCTGCCTGCTCCCTCCTCCCCATCCTGTTTTTTTCCACATCTCCATCTTTGGTCTCTTCAATGCTGCCAATCACCTGTCCCTAAGTTCATCAGAGCTGTTGCAGCAGCAGGGCGCTGCGTGCCAGGAACGATTATTCTTGACTGGTTGCCAAGTCTCTTGCTCTTGCTCTGGCACGCAGATAAAATGTTAATAGGGCTGAATATATTTGACACAAAGGGTGAAACTGCATGTTCTAGGCACGGAGCCTCTTGCCATTCATTTAGCAGAAGCACAGGCTGGATCCTTCCAGTTCATTTTTGCTTGATAAAGAGGCGCTGACCAGGGACTTCCAGGTTTGACAGAACCCGGGCAGGGATTACACCTGCCTTGTGGTATGCAGCTTAAGAAATGCCACCTTCTTGCTGATGGGTACACAAAGAAAACATTTTTCTAAGGACAAGTCTGGAATTCTTATTTTTGCTGGAGGATTATGATGAGGGAGGGGGAAGATCTCAGTGAGATCATGACACAGTAGGTTAAAACATGGTCTGTGTTCAACTCTGGTCATTGCTGCAAGTGGTGAGGCTTCCCAGCAGGACGAGTGTTGGCTGAGGTCAGCCCAAGTGCAGGAGGAGACATCAGTATTCACCATTCCTAACAGCATAGTTTGGAGCAGGAAGAAGCTACTGCTCAGGTTCAGCCAGGCAAGTCTCTCCAGGTCTTGACAAAGAAGAAAGTCAGAACTCCTTATTGTGGTGGCCAGCAAAGCAGGAGGAGAATGTTCCTAATTAAGCCCTTCAGAGACAATATCTCTGTGCATCTCTAGTGATAGGATTGCTTTGCTTCATTTTTTGCTTTTCAGGGGAATTCCAGCCTGAAACTCTCCTGGGTGAAAATTGTTTCCTTTTGAAGTCCATAATGGAGAACTTCCTCTGTAAATTCCAGATGTGGATCATATCTTGTCTCTGGCAACTTCCTTTGTTTACTCAGGAATGGTCTCACCCAAGCCACAAAAGCAGATATATATGGGGAGGGCATATAAACAAGATGCTGCCATTTGAGCAAGGAAAGTCAGGGAGGACTGAACTGACCTGATTATCTACCTTCGCAGCTTCTAGTAGGAGCTAGAATATCTAGCTTCACAGTGGTATCATAGCGTCATCACCCCTGCAGAGTATTGGCTTCCACTAGTGCAAAGGAGGGGGGAATCAAACCCCCAGGACGTGGGGCTGATTGCAGCTGGTCAGAGGTACGCTATGACCTGTCCACCTGGAGCCGTGTCCTACAGGCACGGTGATGCCAAGTGACCAAGTCTGCGATCAGGTGCAGAAATACAAGCCCAGTAACAGTTTTTTTTTTCTGCAGAGTAGCAAATAATTTTGCTCCACAGAAGCACACACTTGACCAGTTTTCATTGATAGTTATTATGCTCTTGAGGGAAGGGTATTTTTAGTGGGGAAGTGCATGTTTTTTTCAGAGTGTGCAGTTTCTCTCTTCCTTCTCTTTC
>NW_010541466.1:37300-43375 GCF_000687285.1 Phaethon lepturus
CAATAAACTCATCATAAGATTTATTAATAAACTCTCATGGTGATTTCCCTGAGTATTTAGCTGGAAATTACTCTAGGGGTTGCACCCTGTGTACACTGAAATCGCTGGAAAATTCCCATCTATTTCAACAAGCTTTAGGTAAGACCTCTGCTTAATTAGGGAAAAACAAGAGCTGAGATTGTGCCATGGGCTGGGAGACGAGCACTGCTCTAGCATGGGGTGGGGAGAAGCTTGGAGACTCTATTCTTTACATCATGATCTCCTAGAGGATCCCCTGCCCTGGATCAGGCACAGTGCTATCACAAAATAAAAACTCTGAAGAGCTGTGATCTTAGCTTAGAGCAGGCAGATATGTGATGATTGTGGCCTGGCTTGTAACAACTGGTGTGGGTAGGGATCTTCCATGGGAATACTGTAATTGAAATATTTCTCATTTGGTTCAGGCAAGAAAGAGGCAATATTTAACATGTTAACCTATTAGCATTCATTTAAGCGTTGTTGAGGGACAGTGCCAGAATTCTGAGCTCTTAAAATGCTGCCCAGGTTGCTTCTGAGCTTTCAGGACTGGTCTGAAAAGGTTGGCAGAAGTGAATCTCTAACACTTTCTGCAATTAAAAAGCATCATCTTTCGGGGATGCAGGGAGAATTGGAATGATGCATATGATCAGAAATGAGCTTCGGGAGGTGACGAGAAAGGCAAGCAAGAGCTGTAGCTGGCAGTCGTCATTGTTCTAAAAAATCCTTTCCTCCCTTTCCCCTCTGATCTATTCAGCAGTGCTAGCCAAACACCGTGTTTGAAGAAATAACTTGCTGAACATGTACTAACAATACGATTTGGTTACTTGAATCCCGGGAGGACGATAAGCAGTGCCTTTGCAAGTGTGAACGTTTTGAGCCTTGGGTTTCTGTGTTGAGGGTTTCATCTGCGCTGTGGCTGTACGATGTCTGGGTACACGTCATGTGAGCCATGATGCCATCGGTCACCCTGCGGAGCATGTCGGGCTTAGCGACCTGGCGCAAACTCTTCTGGTTTTGGAGCAGAAAAGCTAAAGTGATGGGGCTTGACTGCTTCTGTAGTAGAGCTGCAGCGTGGGTCAGTGGTAGTTTGTCGCTCTTAGTGCTGCCACACACCGAACGCTTTTTGCCCTGGTGACTTTTGGCTCCCTTTGACGTTAAAGGAGTGTCTTGCTTTCAGAGGTCTTCGAGTGTTGATCGATGGAGGAAGATCTGCAGCCCACCAGTCCGCTGGGAGGAACGGCATGTTCCCTTTCTCACAGCCCTGCTCCTTGGGACATCTCCAGATCTGTTTTTGATACAAAGTGTTGGGAGAAGGTGTTTATAGGGAAGCCAGTTCCCCCTAGAACGGATACAGGATTATTGCTGCTTTATCACCCAGAGTATATAGGTGTCATGGCAATTACTTCGAAGTATAATCACTGAGTAATCGAGAGGCAAAATAATTATTACCTGGGTGCAGAATATGTAATTACTCTATTAAGTAGTGATAGGGTATTTGCCAAGCATATCTTTCTTAGTTACCAAGTTATTTAAGAGAATTTACATGGTATTTGTGTCTGAGAGACAGGAAAAAATCACCCACCAGGGATCTCTGCAGAGGACCATGAACTTTCTGCCAGCAGGATTTGCAAGCTTTTCCAAGGCAAGCAACATTGGAGGAATTTGCTTTCTGCCTTTCTTTTTCCTTCCGATACAAAAGTTCTCTGCTGCACAGCATTACCAAAGAAAGCGTAATCATTACTGTTTAATTAAGCATTTATTCCGGATCCTTGGGAAGTGAAAAGTTTTCCTTTATTTCCTGCCATGTGGAACATGTGTGGCAGCCATGAGAGCAGATTCATCCAGAAGAGAGAAAAATGAAGAGAGAACGACTCATTTAATGAGGAAAAAACCATGACAAAACAGAGTTTCCAAGCTTTGAAATGTCAGAGCAAACTGCCCCATCTCCATCAGAGCCTGAGCACCGGACATCTCACTGGGGCTAAGCGTGCGGGACCTCGGGCAGGAGAAGCGGCGGATGCAGCTCCAGCCCATGCGTCACCAAGTGCAAAGGTGGAAAGGACGGCTTCGCGGGTCCCCGGCGCATTGCGAGGACGCCTTTTGTCCAAAACGTCATGAGCTCAAAGGATGGTTTCAGCAGGATTTCTGCTCTACGAGTGAGAGCCGTACCGCAGCGGCAGCAGCAGGGAACAACA
Organism: Phaethon lepturus; assembly: GCF_000687285.1. Taxonomy (NCBI): domain Eukaryota; kingdom Metazoa; phylum Chordata; class Aves; order Phaethontiformes; family Phaethontidae; genus Phaethon; species Phaethon lepturus. The sequence goes on from NW_010541466.1 coordinate 39,514, forward strand.
AAATTTATGGCTGTACCTACGCTAATGACCTGCAGCAGCAGAGCAGCCATTTGTTTCACATCGCCTCTGTTAGAGCACAGCAGCATCTTTCCCCTTTCTCTTGGTGGGAGTGCGAATGGTGTTTACTAACGGTCCTTCTTTCTGCTTTTGGAAATACCCTGCTATGGTAAATCATAGAAGGCGGCTTGTTAGAGCCCTGTCCTCATTTACACAGAGAGCAGAGAGGGGATGTGGCGGGGAGCGGTATCAGACAACATGCACCATTGAGGGAGCTCTTTCATCACTGCACTTGGCCTTAATTACATTATATCACCCTCCCAAGAGAAATCTCCAACACTTCAGGCTTTTGTAAAGTAATACTTTATCTTCTCTTTCATTAAATAGTAACTACTCATTAGGGCAATTTAACATTCTGCTTTTCCTTCACCTTGCAATGAAGTTGTGCTCCTGCACATCCTGAGTATAAATAGACCAAGGTTTTGGTATTTTAGCTCTCGAGAATTTGGTATTTTAGCTCTCGAGAATTTGAGGACTTCACCTAACAAAAAAGATTAATCACCAAAAACCAAACAGCAGTTACACTCTCTTCTGACAGCTTTTGTTTTTGTTTTGCAGTGTTCATTTTTTGGGTGAGTTGCTCTTCTTTACTGATGCCTTGCAGTCAAAGCTAAAAAGGTAAACCACAGCCGCCACATTTTCTGCAAAATGAACTTGGCTAATCCTTTGCATTCAAACCAGCTCTCACATCTCTATTGATAAATAGAGCTTATGCTCTAGTCCCAGTGAATGCAAATAGCAGAAATAGTGCTATCCCGGCTACTTCTCATTATCATGCTTTTATTGCCAGGGATCCTGGAGCTTTTTAGTAGCTACCAAATCAATAATGCTGTGACATTCATACATTTCTCAGTGCCGCTGTGCATGGTACAGCATGAAAGTGTGTGCTTCTCCGGGGCTATGCCTGATACTTATGTACTCATATAATCCTTTTCATCTATAGTTTACAGTTCTTAATTAAGGTTTACAACACTACTGTGAAGTGGATCTTTATGTCTGGGCAAACCGAGATTCCCAGATGTTAGAGGAGAGGATTTCAGGAAAGCTCAGGCTTTTTGTCAAAAGCATTCAGCTCCCAAAGCAAGGAACTCCTCGGCAGCCAGGATGCTTCGTGGGGAAAAGCTGTCTTTCTCTAAGTGAGTGCCGGAGCCAGGGACTGCAACCCAGGAGTCCTGACACCTGCCTTTGGTGTCATTCCCTTCTCCTCCTGTTCCATTTTTGGGACATTTCCTAAAAATACTTTATTTTAGAGAATCTGTTGCACTTAAGCTTGTAGTTTCCCTCCCTCTCTCAAATCTGGGGAGGTTTCCCTTACAGACTTTATAAATAACTAAACAAATAGTTATTTACTAAACAGCAAAAATAACTAAATAAATACAACCAATTTGATTCACTCTAGCTTCCGGAAACACTATGCTGGAGACAGGCTTCCAATTTCCTACATGAGTCACTGTGTTCTTGGATTCAACCTATCAAACTATATCAGCAAATCATATTATATAATGTAATATAAGAAGACACAACTGCCTGTGTTTAACCTAGAAAAGATTAAAAAACATGACCTCCCATGGTCATCGGGCTGTCCTGGCAAACTTGTCATTCTCTTTTCCATCCAGCTGCCCTCCTCCCCAGCCTGGTATGCTGGAAGAAAATGTGTCATTTTTAGGAACAAAGATGTAAGTGGGTTTGGTAACAAGGAAGCGGATCCTGCTTGTGCCGCTTCTCTGTTTCGGAGGCTCGCTGCCCTAAGGTCCCGTCCAGGGTTTGATGTTTTATACTTAGAACAATTTCCCCTGGTCTGACGCACTAACTGTGGCACGGGTGGGAAGACTTCTGAACTGCGAGTGCTGCCTTCTTCTCAGTTCACATGTGAAATAGAAGAAAAAGGGATGTGAGGCGGTGGTGAAAAGACATTCTCCTTTTCTTCTTCAGCTGCACAGAACGAGTGATGTTGGAGTCTTTCACCTCTGTTTCTGGGTCTTGCATTTGGCTGGTGCAAGGCACAATCCAGGAGCAGCCAGGGGAATCTCTGGGAGAGGTTGAACTGGGACATACTACAGAAATATGCTCCTTTCTCCTTAGCTCTGGCCGCTGGGAATGCAGAGCGGGCTCCATGCCAGGGTTATGGAGAGCCCTGCAGCACGGTGGGGCAAGCGGAGAGGTGTGCGCGCGCAGATGGCTCCAGTGCGGGGACACGCAGCCACCTCTGGTCCCAGGTGCCTTGATCCCGGGACAAGGAGGTGACAACCATCGGTGTTCGTTATTCCCCTTGTAGCCTGGTATCTGCATCCCTCTACCCAAAAAACCTACTGCAAAAGGATCATCCATTCACTTGAGCAGTTCGGCTGTGGGGCTTTTTACTGATTGATGGCAGGTGCAAAACAGGAGCTTTTCATAGCGTTTTTGAGCCGAAAGCGTGAATAAGGTGCAGCTCCCAGAGCCCTGGCAGCTTCCTTTTGCTATCGCAGAGCTGGCTGCTGGAGCTGCGCGTCTTTATGCAGCGTCTGCGGATGTGGGAACCGTGGGAGGAACGGGTTTCAGCCTCTGGGCCTTCTCATTTCCCCCGGAGACGTCCCCCTTTTCCCTCCCAGGACCAGTAAGCAGCAGCCCAGAAACAAATTTAGTTTGGCACCCACTGCACCTTTTGCGTCTTGGGTATTGGCTTCAACAGCGAAAAACATCACATTTGTTTGAGGGGCAGAGATTAAACAGTAGGAAGAGGGGAGGAACAAGGCTTACATTTTAAGGGTGCTGGGAAAATTGTGCCTTAGAAGTCCAAATCCAAGGGACAAATATTACTGAGCAGCAAGGGGCATTAGTGAAATGCATGATCTGGCAGGGCTAGAAGGGAATCAACGGAAGGAGCTTGTCCAGGCTTCTTTTAAGCAAGCATTACAATGATGCACCTCTCCGCAAAGCCATTATGGAGAAACGTCTCGGGGGAGAAGATTTTAATGTCTTTCAGCATGAGGTAAATGATCCCATGCTGACAGGCTGGCACCCTCTCTGTGCCAGCATCCTTCATGAGCAGCCCATCCCCAAGGAAAGCCATAGCTAGTCCTTTATGAGACGCAGCAAGGAAGCTGGCATTAACACTGCTTTGCTACCAGTTACATTAAAAAAAAAAAAAAAAAAAAAAGCCAGAGATACCAAAGAAGCCCCAAGAACAACAACAGCAGCAAAATCCTCAAGCTGTGCTGGAACAGAAAGTAATTAAGAAATATTTCATATCTCCAAGCGGCCCTGAAATTTTTATTCCTGTGCATGAAGCTCCGTGGGCTAGCTGGCATTAACACTGCTTTGCTACCAGTTACATTAAAAAAAAAAAAAAAAAAAAAAGCCAGAGATACCAAAGAAGCCCCAAGAACAACAACAGCAGCAAAATCCTCAAGCTGTGCTGGAACAGAAAGTAATTAAGAAATATTTCATATCTCCAAGCGGCCCTGAAATTTTTATTCCTGTGCATGAAGCTCCGTGGGCTCCTCGCCAGTCCGGGATGTGATCAGAAAACCAAGGGCGCGCTCCGTTGCTTTAGTCCTTGCCTGCATCAAGTCTGCTTGTACCAGCCAAGCCAGGGTGTGGTCCGGGAGCAAACCAGTAAGGCAAAACACTGACTGGAAAAGGTGGGCAGTGGGGTGAAGAGGAGGGATGGGGAGAGTGGGAATTTGGACAAATAAACTCCCAACTGCAATATTCCCATCCCAAACGACTCAGCCGAAGTCCAGTCCTGCAAGTATTTATGATCCTGTCAAGGCTGACAGGTCCGGAATTGAATTTATCTGGAAATAAATGCTTTCGCCTTGCT